>NW_022142353.1:0-88115 GCF_007565055.1 Rhinopithecus roxellana
AAATACAGACATAATGGATATAATAGATAAGGTATGAAATATAGATATAATAGATATAGGTATAAAATATAGATATAATAGATATACGTATAAAATATAGATATAATTGATATAGGCATAAAATATAGATATAAAAGACACAGGTTTAAAATATACACATAATTGACATAAAGATATAGTATATAATATAGACATAATAGATACAATGAGAGACGTATAAAATGTAGACATAAGAGATATAATAAGTATAGGTTTAAATATAGACATAATAGATAAAATAGATATACGTATAAAATATAGACATAATAGATATAATAGATATAGGTATAAAATATAGACCCAATAGGTATAAAGATATAGTTATAAAATATAAACATAATAGTATAATAGATACAGGTATAAATATAGACATAATAGATATAATAGATAGAGCTATAAATATAGACATAACAGATATAATAGATATAGGTATAAAATATAGACCTAATAGGTATAAGAGATATAGTTATAAATATAGACATAATAGATATAATAGATAGAGGTATAAATATAGACATAATAGATATAATAGATAGAGTAAAATATCCAATAGTATAAAGATATAGTTATAAAATATAAACATAATAGATATAATAGATACAGGTATAAAATATAGACATAATAGATATAATAGATAGCTATAAAATATAGACATAACAGATATAAGATATAGGTATAAAATATAGACCTAAGGTATAAGAGATATAGTTATAAATATAGACATAATAGATATAATAGATAGAGGTATAAAATATAGACATAATAGATATAATAGATAGAGTGTAAAATATAGACATAATAGATATAATAGATATAGGTATAAAATGTACCATAATAGATATAATAGATAGAGGTATAAAATATAAACATAATAGATATAATAGATATAGGTAAAAAAAGACATAATAGATATAATACATATAGGCATAAAATATAGAAGTAACAGATATAATAGACATATGTATAAAAATAGACAAATAGATATAATAGATATAGGTATAAAATATAGACATAAAAGATATAACAGTATAGGTATAAAATATAGGCATAATAGATATCGGTATAATATATAGACATAATAGATATAATACATATAGGTATAAAATGTAGACATAATAGATAAAATAGATTAGATATGAAATAAAGACATAATAGATATTGGTATGAAATATAGACAAAATAGATATAAGATACAGTTAAAATATAGACATAATAGATATAATAGATATAGGTATAAAATATAGACATATAGATATTATAGATACAGGTATAAATATAGACATAATAGATATAATAGATATACGTATGAAAGATAGACATAGTAGATATAATAGATATAGGTATAAAATATAGAAATAATAGATACAGGTATAAAACAGAAATAATGGATATAGTAGATATAGGTATGAAATACAGACATAATAGATATACTAGATATAGGGATAAAATATAGACATTATAGGTATAATAGATATAGGTATAAAATATAGACATAATACATGTAATAGATACAGGTATAAAATATAGATATAATAGATATACGTAGAAATATAAACGTAAAAGATAGAAAAAATAAAGGTATAATAGATAGACCTCATATATACAATACACATACAAATAAAATATAGACACAGTAGATATTAGATATAGATATAAATATAGACATAATAGGTATAGGTATAAATATGGATATAGATATCATAGATAGAGGTATAAAATACAGACATAATAGATATATATATAGGTATGAAATACAGACATAATAGATATTATAAATATAGATATAAATATAGACATAATAGAGTAATAGACATAGGTATAAAATATAGACATAATAGATACAATAGATATCGGTATAAAATATAGACATAAAAGATATAACAGATGGGTGTAAAATATAGACACAATAGATATAGGTATAAAATAGAGACTAATAGAGATAGGTATAAAATATAGACATAATAGATATAATAAATATAGGCATAAAATATAGGCTTAATATAGATAGGTATAAAATATAGACATAATAGATATGATACTATAGGTATAAAATATAGACATAATGGATATAATAGACATAGGTATAAAGTATAAATATAATAGATATAGGTATGAAATATACATATAATAGATAAAATAGATACAGGAATAAAATATAGATATAATAGGTATAATTATAAAAAATAAATATAACAGAATATAATAGATATAGTTTTAAAAATAGAGATACAAGAGATATAGGTATATAAATATAATTAAAATAGGATATAGATGTAAAATATAGATATAATAGATATAAGAGATATAGGTATAAAATATAGACATAAGAGATATAATACATATAGGTATAAATATAGACATAAAAGATATAATAGAGGTATAAAATATAGGCATAATAGATATACTAGATATAGGTACAGAATACAGACATAATAGATATAATAGATATATGTATAAAATATAATCATAATAGATATAATAAATATAGTTATAAAATATAGACATAATACACATAATAGATAGAGGTATAAAATATAGACATAATAGATATAATAGATAGAGGTTTAAAATATTGATATAATAGATATAAGAGATAGAGGTATAAAATATAGACATGATAGATATAATAGATATACGTGTAAAATATAGACATAATAGATATAATAGATACAGGTATAAAACATAGACATAATAGATATGGTAAATATAGGTATAAAATATATACATAATAGATACGTTAGATATAAGTATCAAATATAGACATAATCGATATAGGCATCAAATATAGACATAATAGATATAATAGATATAAGTATAAAATATAGATATAATAGTTAAAATACATAGAGGTATAAATATAGATATAATAGAAATAGGTATAAAATATAGACATAATGGATATAATAGATATAGGTATAAAATATGGACATCATAGATATAATAGATAGAGATATAAAATATAGACAAAATAGATATAATAGATAGAGGTATAAAATATAGACATCACAGATATAATAGATAGAGGTACAAAATATAGACATAATAGATATAATTGATAGAGGTATAAATTATAGACATAATAGATATAAAAGATAGAGTTATAAAATGTAGACATAATAGGTATAATAGATATGGGTATAAAATGTAGAGCTAATAGACATAATAGATATAGTTTTAAAATATAGACATAATAGATATAACAGATATAAGTATAAAATATAGACACCATAGATATAATAGATATAGGTATACAATGTAGACATAAAAGATATAATAGATATAGGTATAAAATATAGACATAATAGATATAATAGATATAGGTATAAAATATAGATAGAATAGATATAATAGATATAGGATTAAAATATAGACAAAATAGATATAATAGACATAGGTATAAATACTGAAAGAATATATATAATAGATATAGGTATTATTCTGCAATTATAGATATAATAGATAGAGGTATAAAATAAAAACAAAATAGATATAATAGATAGAGGTATAAAATATATACATAATAGATATAATAGAGGTAAAAAATATAGACATAATAGATACAATAGATAGAGGTATAAAATATAGACGTAATAGATATAATACATATAAAAGATAGAGGTATAAAACATAGGCATAATAAATATAAGAGATATAATAGATAGAGGTATAAAAAAAACACAATAGATATAGTAGATATTGAAATAAAATATAGACATTATCGATATAATAGAGGTTAAAAATATAGATATCATAGATATAAAGATAGAGGTATGAATTATAGACGTTATAATTATAATAGAGGTATAAATATAGACATAATAGATATAAAAGAGGTATAAAATATAGACATAATAGATATAATAGAGGGATAAAATATAGACATAATAGTTATAATAGATGGAGATATAAAGTATAGACATAGTAGATATAATCCACATAGGTATTAAATATAGACATAATAATTATAGTAGGTATGGTAATTAAATAGAGACATAATATATATAATATATAGATATAAAATATAGACATAACAGATATAATGGATATACGTATAGAATAGAGACATAATAGATATAATAGATATAGATATAATATATAGACATAACAGATATAATAGATATACGTATGAAATATAGACATAAAAGATGTAACAGATATAGATATAAAATACAGACAAAATAGATATAGGTACACAATATAGACATAATAAATATAATAGATTTAGGTATAAAATATACACATAATAGACATAATAGATATAGGAATAAAATATAGACATAATAGACGTAATAGATATAGGTATAAAATAGGGACATCATAGATATAATAGATATACGTATAAAAAAATACACATAATAGATATAGATAGATATAGGTATAAAATATATACATAATAGGTATAATAAATATAGGTATTAAATATACATATAATAAATATAGGTATAAAATATAGACATAATAGATATAATAGATACGTATAAATATAGATGTGATAGATATAGGTATAAAATATAGATATAATAGATATAGCTATAAAATCTAGACAAAATAGATGTAATAGATATAGGTATAAAATATAGACATAATAGATATAATAGACTATAGTTATAAAATATAGACATAGGAGATATAATAGATATAGGTATGAAATATAAGACATAATAGATATAATAGATATAGGTATAAAAGACAGACATAATAGATATAATATATATCGGTATAAAAGGTAGACATAATAGATATAAGAGATATAGGTCAAAATATAGACATAATATATGTAATAGATATACGTATAAATATAGACATAATACGTATAATAAATGTAGGTATAACATACAGACATATTAGGTATAATAGATATAGGTATAAAATATATACATAATAGATACAATAAATACAGGTATGAAACATAGACATAATACATATAATAGACATAGGCATAAAAAATAGATACAATAGATATAGGTATGAAATATAGATATAATAATATAATAGATACATGTATAAAATATAGATATAATAGATATAATGGATATAGGTATAAAATGTAGATATAATAGATATAGATAAAAATATAGATATAAGAGATATAAGTGATATAGGTGTAAAATATAGATTAATAGATACTCGGTATAAAAATATGACAAAATAGTTATAATAGATGGAGAGATAAAATATAGACATAGTAATATAATACATTTATGGTAGTAAATATAGCACATAATAAATATAACAGATAAATTAATAAAATAGAGACATAATAGATATAATAGATATAGGTATAAATATAGACTAAAAGATATAATCGATATACGTATAAAACATACAGATAATAAGTATAATAGATATAGATATAAAACATAGACACAATAGATTATAGGTACACAAGATAGACATAATAGATATAACAGATTTAGGTATAAAATATAACACTAATGATATAATAGATATAGTATAAAATATAGACATAATAGACTAATAGATATAGGTATACGTATAGACATAATAGATGTAATAGATATAGGTATAAAATATAGACATAGTACATATAATAGATATAGGTATAAAATATAGACATAGAAGATATAATAGATATAGATATAAAATGTAGACATAATAGATATAATAGATGTAGGTATAAAATATAGACATAATAGATATAATAGATACACGTGTAAAACATAGACATAATAGATATGATAGATATAGGTATAAAATATAGACATAATAGATATAATAGATATACATACAAAACATAGACATAGTAGGTATAATAGATATAGGTATAAAATATGGACATAATACATATAAGAGAGGTATAAAATTGAGACATAATAGATATAATTGACATAGGTATAAAATATAGATATAATAGATATAATAGATACAGGTATAAATTATAGACATAATAGGTATAGGTATAAAATATAGACATAATAGATAAAATAGATAAAGGATAAAGTATAGACATAATAGATATAATAGACAGAGGTAGAAATATAGACATAATTGATATAGGTATAAAATATAGACATAATGCATATAATAGATAGAGGTATAAAATATAGACATAATAGGTATGGGTATAAAATATAGACATAATAGATATAATAGATAGAGGTATAAAATATAGACATAATAGATATAGGTATAAAATATAGACAAAATAGGTATAATAGATAAAGGTATAAAATATAGACATGATAGATATAATAGATATAGGGATAAAATATAGACATAATGGATATAATAGATATAGGTATAAAATATAGACATAATAGATGTAATAGACTTAGGTATTAAATATAGACATAATAGATATAATAGATTTACGTATAAAATATGGACATAATATATATAATAGATATAGGTATACAAGGTAGTCATAATAGATATAATAGACATAGGTATAAAATATAGACATAACAGCTATAATAGATATACGTATAAAATATAAACATGATAGTTGTAATAGATATAGGCATAAAATACAGACATAATAGATATAAAAGATATACGTATAAAATATAGACATAATAGATATAATAGATATAGGTATAAAATACAGACATAATAGATATAATAGATACACGTATAAAATATAGACATAATCGATATCATAGATATAGGTATAAATATAGACATAACATATAAAATAGATACAAGGAAAAAATATAGACATAATAGATATAATAGATATAGGTATAAAATATAGACATAATAGATACAATAGATATACATATAAAAGTTAGACATAGTAGGTATTATAGATATAGGTATAAAATATAGACATAATAGGTAGAGGTATAAAATATAGACATAATAGATAAAATAAAGGTATAAAATATAGACATAATAGATATAATAGATATAGGTAGAAAATATAGATATAAGTGATATAGGTATAAAATGTAGACATAATGCATATAGTAGATATAGGTATAAGATATAGACATAATAGGTATGGTTATAAAATATTGACATAATAGATATAATAGATATAGGTATAAAATATAGATATAATTGATATAATAGATATAGGTATAAAATATTGACATAATAGATATAGGTGTAAAATATAGACATATTAGATATAATAATAATAGGTATAAAATATGAACATAAGAGATATAATATAGGTATAAAATATGGACATAACGGATATAATAAATATAGTTATATGATATAGACATAAAAGATATAATAGATATACCTATAAAATATAGACATATTACATTTAATAGATATAGGTATAAAACATTGATATAATAGATATAATAGATATAGGTATAACATACAGACATAGTAGATATAATAGACATTGGTATAAAATATAGACATAATATATATAATAGATATAGGTATAAAATATAGACAGAGTAGATATAATAGATATAGGTATAAAATATAGACATAATAGATATAATAGATATAGGTACAAAATATAGACAGAGTCGATATAATAGATATAAGTATAAAATATAGACATAATAGATATAATAGATATAGGTATAAAATATAGACACAACTGGTATAAAAATGTAGGTATGAAATATAGATACAATAGATATAATAAATATATGTATAAGATATATACATAGTAGATACAATAGATGCAGGTATAAAATAAAGACATAATAGATATAATAGATAGAGTTATAAAATATAGACATAATAGATATAATAGATATAGGTATAAAATATAGACATAGTAGATATAATAGATACAGGTATAAAATATGGACATATTAGATAAAATGGATATAGGTATAAAATACAGACAGAGAACATATAATAGATATAGGTATAAAATATACACATAATTGATATAATAGATGTACGTATAAGATATACACATAATCGATATAATAGATATAGGTATAAAATATAGACATAATTGATATAATAGATATAAGTATGAAATATAGACATAACTGGTATAAAAATATAGGTAGGAAATATAGACATCATAGATATAATAGATATACGTATAAGATATGTACATAATAGGTACAATAGACACAGTTATAAAATATAGACATAATAGATATAATACATATAGATATAAAATATTTACATAATAAATATAGGTATAAAATACAGACATTTTAAATATAATCGTTTTAGGTATAAAATATGGACATAAGAGATATAATAGATATAGGTATAAAATATAGACATAATAAATATAACAGATATAGGTATAAAATATAGACATAGTAGATATAATAGATATAGGTATAAAATATAGACATAATAGATATCGGTATAAAATATAGACATAACGGTTATAATAGATATAGTTATGAAATACAGACATAATAGATATAATAGGTATAGGTTTAAAATAAAAACATAATGGATATAAGAGATGCAGGTATAAAATTTAGACATAATAGATACAATAGATATAGGTATAAAATATAGACATAATAGATATAATCGATATAGGTATAAAATATAGACATAGTAGATATAGGTATAAAATATATACATAATAGATATAATAGAAATAGTTATAAAATATAGACATAATAGATATAATGGATACAGGTATCAAATATAGACATAATAATTATAATAGATATAGGTATAAAAATAGACATAAAAGATATAGGTATAAAATATAGATATAATGGTTATAATAGATATAGGTATGAAATATAGACATAAGAGATATAATAGGTATAGGTATAAAATATAGACATAATAGATATAATAGATATATGTATAAGATAGAGAGATAATAGATATAACAGATATAGATACAAAATATAGACATAATAGATATAATAGATATATGTAAAAGAGATAGACATAATCGATATAATAGATATAGGTATTAAATATAGACATAATGAATATAATAGATATAGGTATAATATATAGACATAATAGATAGATATAGGAATAAAATATAGACGAAATTCAAATAGGTGTAAAATATAGACAAAAAAGATATAAAAAATATAGGTATAAAATATAGACCTAATAGATATAATAGCTATAGATATAAAATATAGACATAATAGATATAATAGATGTAGGTATAAAATATAGACATAATAGATATAATAGATATAGAATAAAATACAGACATAATTGAAATACTTATAAAATATAAACATAATAGATAAAATAAACATAGGTATACAATATAGACATAATAGATATAACAGATATATGTATAATATATAGACATAATAGATATAATAGATATAGACTTGAAATAGAGACATAATAGATATAATAGGTATAGGTATGAAATATAGACATAATAGATATAGGTATAAAACATACACATATTAGATATAATAGAAATAGGTATAAAATGTAGACATAATAGATATAGGTATAAAATATAGACATAGTAGATATAATAGATATAGGTATAAAATATAGACAGAGAAGATATAATAGATATAGCTATAAAATATAGGCATAATGGATATAATAGATATAGGTATAAAATATAGACATAATAGATATAAAACATATAGGTATAAAATATAGACATAATAGATATAGGTATTAAATATAGACATAAGAGATATAATAGATATAGGTATAAAATACATACATAATGGATATAATTGATATAGGTATAAAATGTAGACATAATAGATATAGGTATAATATATAGACATAGATATAATAGATATAGGTATAATACTTATATGTATAAGATATAGACATAATAGATATCGGTATAAAATATAGACATAATAGATATAGGTATAATATATAGACATAGATATAATAGATATAGGTATAAAATATAAACATAATAGATATAATAGAGATGGGTATAAAATATAGACGAAATAGATATCGTTATAAAATGTAGACATAATAGATTTAATAAATATAGGAATAAAATATACACATAATATTTATAATAGAGTTTTATATATATAAAATATATGTAAAATATAGTTATAATAGATATATTCACAGATTATAGATATAATTGATATAATAGATATAGGTATAAAATATAGACATAACAGATACAATAGATAGAGGTATAAAATATACACTTAAAAGATATAATAGATAGAGGTATATAATATAGACAACATAGATAAATATATACAGGTATAAAATATAGACATAATAGATATAATAGATATAGACATAAAATATAATAAAATATAGACATAATAGATATAGGTATAAAATATAGACATAATAGATAGATATAGGTATTAAATATAGACATAATAGATATAGGTATAAAATATAGACATAATAGTTATAGGTATAAAATATAGACATAATAGATATAGGTATAAAATATAGACAAAATAGATATAATATATATAGGTATAAAATATAGACTTAATACATAGAGGTATAAAATATAGACATAATAGTTATAGGTATAAAATATAGACACAATAGATATAGGTATAAAATATAGACAAAATAGATATAATAAATATAGGTATAAAATATAGACTTAATACATATAGGTATAAAATGTAGACGTAATAGATATAATATATATAGTTATAAAAGATACACATAATAGACATAATAGATATAAGTATAAAATATAGACATAATAGATATAATTGATAGAGTTATAAAATATAGACATAATAGATATAACAGATAGAGGGACAAAATATAGATATAATAGATACAGCTATAAAATATAGACATAATAGATATAATAGATATATTTATAAAATATAGACATAAAAGATATAAAAGATATAGGTATAAAATATAGACGTAATAGATATAGGTATAAAATACAGACACAATAGATATAATACATGTAGGTATGAAATATAGACATAATAGATATAAGAGATATAGGTATAAAATATAGACATAAGAGATATAATAGATATATCTATAAAACATAGACATAAAAGATATGATATATATGGGTATAAAATGTAGACATAATAGTGATAGGTAGAAAATATAGATATAATAGATACAGGTATAAAATATAGACATAATGCATATCATAGATATAGGTATAAAGTATAGACATAATAGATATAATAGATATAGGTATAAAATATAGAAATAAAAGATATAGGTATTAAATATAGACATAATAGATATAATAGAAATAGGTATCAAATATAGACATAATAATTATTATAGATGTAGATATCAAATATTGACAATATATATATAGGTACAATGTACAGACATGATGGTTATAATAGATATAGGTATGAAATATAGACATAATAGATATAATAGGTATAGGTTTAATATAAAGACATAATAGACATAATAGATAAAGCTATAAAATATAGACAGAGTAGATATAATAGACAGAGGTATAAATTATAGACATAATAGATATAATAGATATAGGTATAAAATATAGACATAATAGATAGAGGTATAAAATATAGAAATAATAGATTTTATAGATATAGGTTTAAAACATTGATATGATAGTAAGAATAGATATAGGTATAAAATATGGACATAATAGACATAATAGATATAGGTATAAAATATAGACAGAGTAGATATAAAAGATATAGGTATAAATTATAGACATAATAGATATAATAGATATAGGTATAAAATATAGACAGAGTAGATATAATAGATATGGGTATAAAATATAGTCATAAAAGATATAATAGATATAGGTATAAAATATAGACATAATAGATATAGGTATAAAATATAGACATCATAGATATTATAGATATAGGTATTAAATATAGACATAATAGATATAGGTATAAAATATAGACATAATAGATATAGGTATAAAATATAGACATAACAGATATAGGTATAAAATATAGACATTATAGATATAATAAATAAAGGTATAAAGTATAGACATAATAGATATAATACATAGAGGTATAAAATACAGACATAATAGATATAATAGATATAGGAATAAAATACAGACAAAATTGAAATAGGTATAAAATATAGACAAAATAGATATAAACAATATAGGTATCAAATATAGACGTAATAGATATAATAGATATATGTATAAAATATAGACATAAGAGATACAATGGATATAGTTATAAAATATGGACATAATAGATATAATAGATATAGATATAAAATATGGACATAATAGATATAGGCATAAAATACAGATATAATAGATATAAAAGATAGAAGTATAAAATATAGACATAATAGATATAAGAAATAAAGATATAACATATGGACATAATAGATATAGGTATAAAGTATAGACACAATAGATATAATAGATATAGGAATAAAATATAGACATAAGAGATATACTAGATATAGGTATAAAATATAAACATAATACATATAATCGATACAGGCATAAAATATTGACATAACAGATATAGGTATGATGTATGGACATAATAGATATAATAGATATAGGTATAACATGTAGACATAATACATTAATAGATATAGGTATAAAATATAGACATAATACATATAATAGATATAGGTATAAAATATAGATACAACAGACATAAAAGATATCCGTATATAATATAGATAAAATAGATATCGGTATAAAACATATTTATAATAGATATAATAGATACATATATAAAATAAAGACATAATAGATAAAATTATAAAATAAAAATATAATAGTTATCATAGATATAGGTATGAAATATAGATATAATATATAGTTATAAAATATAGTTATAATAGATATAGGTATAAAATACAGATATAATAGATTTAATAGATATAGTTTTAAAATATAGACATAAGAGATATAATAGATATAGGTATAATATATACACGTAATAGATATAGTAGATATAAGTATAAAATATAGACATAATAGATATAATAGATATAGGTATAAAATATAGTAATAAAACATATAATACATATAGGTATGAAATATAGATATAATAGATATAACAGATATAAGTATAAAAAATAGACATAATAAATATAGGTATAAAATATAGGCATAATACACATAATAGATATAGGTATAAAATATAGATATATATAGGTATAAAATATAGTTATAATAGATAAAGGTATAAAATATAGACATTAGGGATATAATAGATATAGGTATAAAACATAGACACAATAGTTATGATATATATGGGTATAAAATATAGACATAATACATATGATAAATACAGGTATAAAATATAGACATAATAGATATTGGTATATAATATATACATAATAGATATAATAGATATAGGTATAAAATTTAGACATAATAAATATAACAGATATAGATAAAATATAGGTATTATCGATATAGGTATAAAATGTAGACATAATACATATACAAGATTTAGGAATAATATACAGTTATAATAGATATAGGTATAAAATATAATAGATATTGGCATAAATTACAGACATAATAAACATAATATATGTAGGTATAAAATGTAGACAGAATAAATATAATAGATATAGGTATGAAGGGTACACATAATAGATATAATAGATTCTGGTATATAATATAGACATAATGGATATAATAGATATAGGTATAAAATACAGATATAATAGATACAATAGATACAGGTATAAAATATAGACATAATAGATATATTAGATATAGGTATAAAATATAGACATTATAGATATAGGTATAAAATATAGACATAATAGATATAATTGATAGAGTTATAAAGTATACACATAATAGATATAATAGATAGAGGGATAAAATATAGACATAATAGATATAATAGATATAGGTATAAAATACAGACATAAGAGATATAATAGATATAGGTATAAAATATAAACATAATAGATATAATAGATATAGGTATAAAATATAGACTTAATAGATATAGGTATAAAATATAGACATAATAGATATAATAGATATAGGTATAAAATATAGACATCATAGATACAATATATATAGGTATAAAATATAGACATAATAGATATAATAGATATAGGTATAAACTATAGACATAATAGATATAGGTATAATATATAGACAATAGATATAATATATACAGGTATAAAATATAGACATAACACGTATAAGAGATATAGACAAAATAGATATAATTGATATAGGTATAAAATATTGACATAAGAGATATAATAGATATAGTTAAAAAATGTAGACATAATAGATATAATAGATATAGTTATAAAATATAAACATAATAGATATATGCATAAAATATAGATATAACAGTTATAATAGATAGAAGTATAAAATATAGAGATTATAGCTATTAGAGATATAGGTATAAAGTATAGACATAAATTATATAATAGATATAGGTATAAAATATAGACATAATAGACATAGGTATAAAATATAGACATAATAGATGTAATAGATACAGTTAAAAAATATAGACATAAAAGATATAATACATATAGTTATAAAATACAGACATAATAGATATAGGTATAAAATATAGATATAACACAAAAAATAGTGATATAAAATAAAGGCATAATACATATAATAGATATAGGTATTAAATAAAGACATAATAGATATAGGTATATAATATATACATAATAGATATAATAGATGTAGGTATAAAATGTAGACATAATAGATATAATAGATATAGGTATAAAATATAGAAATAATAGATATAATTGATATAGGTATAAAATATAGACATAATAGATATAATACATAAAGGTATAAAATGTAGACAGAATAGATATAATAGATATAGGTATGAAGTATAAACATAATAGATATAATTGATACTGGTATAAAATATAGACATAATGGATATAATATATATAGGTATAAAATATAGATATAATAGATATAGTTATGAAAAATAGATATAATAAATATATTAGATATAGGTATAAAATATACATATAATAGATATAGGTATAAAATATAGATATAATACTTATAATTGATAGAGGTATAAAATATAGATATAATAGATATAGTTATTAAATATAAATATAACAGATAAAATAGATATAGGTATGAAATATAAATATAATAGATACAGGTATCAAATATAGACATAATAGGTATAATAGACATAGGTATCAAATATAGACATAATAGATATCATACATATACCTATAAAATATACATATAGTTGATATAATAGATATAGGTATAAAATATAGACATAATAGATATAGGTATAAAATATAGACGTAATAGATATAATAGATATAGGTGTGAAAATATAGATATAATAGATGTAGGTATAAAATATAGATATAATAGATATAGGTATAAAATATAGACATAATAGGTATAGGGATAAAATATAGAAATAATAGGTATAATAGATGTAGGGATAAAATATAGACATAATAGATATAATTCATATAGGTATAAAATATTGAAATAATAGATATAATCGTTATAGGTATAAAATATAGACATAATAGATATAATCGATATAGGTATAAAATAGAGACATAATGGATACAATAGATATAGGAATAAAATATACATATAATAGATATAGGTACGAAATATAGTTATAATAGATATATTAGATATAGGTATAAAATATACATAAAATAGATATAGGTATAAAATATAGACATAATAGGTATAATAGATATAGGTATAAAATATAGACATAATAGATATAGGTATAAAATATAGACATTATAGATATAATAGATATAGGTGTGAAATATAGATATAATAGACATAGGTATAAAATATAGATACAATAGATATAATATACATAGTTATAAAATATAGATATAATAGATAAAATAGATATAGGAAAAAAATATAGATATAATAGATATAGTTAGAAAATATAGACATAATCGATACAGGTATAAAATACAGACATAAAAGATATGATAGATATAGGTATAAAATATAGACATAACAGATATAAAAGATAGAGGTATAAAATATAGATAAAATAGATATAGGTATAAAATATAGATATAGTAGATATAATAGACATACGTTTAAAATAGAGATACATTAGATATCGGTATAAAATATAGATATCATAGATATAATAGATACAGATATAAAATATAGATATAATAGATAGAATTAGAAAATATAAATATAATGGATATAATAGATATAGGTATAAAATATAGATATAATATATAGGTATAAAATATAGTATAAAAAATAGACATAATACATATAGGTATAAAATACAGACGTAATAGGTATAATAGATAGGGGTATAAAATATAGATATATATAGTTATAAAATATAGTTATGATACATATAGGTATAAAATATATACATTAGAGATATAACAGATATAGGTATAAAACACCGACACAATGGATATGATATATATGGGTATAAAATATAGACATAATACATATGATCAATATAGGTATAAAATATAGACATAATAGATATAACAGATATAGGTATAAAATATAGACATAATAGATATAATAGATATAGGTATAAAATATAGACATAATGGGTATAGATATAAAATATAGTCATAATAGATATGATAGATATAGGTATAAAATATAGACATAATAGATATAATAGACAGAGGTTTGAAATATAGACATAATAGATATAAGAGATACAGGTACAAAATATAGATATAATAGATATAGGTATAAAATATAGATATAATAGACATAATAGATATATGTATAAAAAATAGATATAATAGATACAGGTATAAAATATAGTCAATAGATATAATAGATTTTGGTATGAAATATAGATATAATAGATATAATTATAACACATAAATATAATAGATATAATACAAATAGGAAAACAATATAGATATAATGGATATAGTTATAAAATATGGTTATAATTGATATAAGTATAAAATATAGATATAATAGATATAATGGATATAGGTATAAAATATAGATATACTATATATAGGTATAAAATATAGATATAGTGGATATAATAGATATAGGCATAAAATATAGACATAAAAGATATAATAGATATAGGCATAAAATATAGACATAATAGATATAATAAATAAAGTTAAAAAAATGGACATAATAGATATAGGTATAAAGTATAGACACAATAGATATAATAGATATAGGTATAAAATATAGATATAATACGTATCATAGATATAGGTATAAAATATAGACATAATAGATATAATAGATATAGGTTTAAAATATAGACATAATAGATATGGGTATAAAAGATGAACATAATAGATATAATAGATATACGCATAAAATATACACATAATACTGATAATCGATACAGGTATAAAATGTAGACATAATAGATATAGGTATAAGGTATAGACATAATAGATATAGGTATTAAATATAGATATAATAGATATAGGTATAAAATATAGACATAATAGATATAATAGACAAAGGTATAAAATATACACATAATAGATATAGGTATAAAACATAGATATAAAAGATATAGGTATAAAATATAGACATAATAGATATAATAGACATAGGTATAAAATATAGACATAATAGATACAATATATATAGACAGATGTAATAAATATAGGTATAAAATATAGACATAATAGATATAATAGATATAGATATGAAATATGGACATAATAGATATACATATAAAATATAGACATAATAGATATAATAGATACAGGTATAAAATAGAGACATAATAGATATAATAGATATAGGTATAAAATATAGACATAAGAGATATAGGTATCATGTATAGATATAATAAATGCAATAAATATAGGTATGAAATATAGATATAATAGATAAAATAGATATAGGTATAACATATAGACATAATTGATATAATAGATATAGGAATAAAATATAGACGTAATAGATAAAATAGACATAGGTATAAAATATAGACATAATAGATATAATAGATATAAGTATAAAATACAGACATAATAGATATAATAATTATAGGTATAAAATATCGACAGAACATATATAGGTATAAAATATAGACATAGTAGGCATAGATATAGGTATAAAATAAAGATATAATAGATATAGGTATAAACAATAGATATAATAAATATAATAGATATAGGTATAAAATATAGACATAATAGGTATAATAGATATAGGTATAAAATATAGACATTTTAGATATAATAGATATAGGTATAAAATATAGACAGAATAGATATAGGTATAAAATATAGACATAGATATAATGGATATAGGTATAAAATATAAACATAATAGATATAATAGAGATGGCTATAAAATAGAGACGTAATAGATATAATAGATATAGGTGTAAAATATAGACATAGTAGATACAATAGATATAGGTATAAAATATAGACATAATAGATATAATAGATATAGATATAAAATATAGACATAATGGATATAGGTATAAAATATAGACATATTAGATATAATAATTATCGGAATAAAATATAGACAAAAGAGATATAATAGATATAGGTATAAAATATACACAAAATAGATATAATAGTTATAGGTATAAAATATACGCATAGTAGATATAGATATAAAATATAGACATAATAGTATTAATAGATATAGGTATAAAATATAAACAAAATAGATATAACAGACACAGGTATAAAATATACACATAATAGATATAGGTATAAAATACAGACAAAATAGATATAGGTATAAAATATAGATATAGATATAATCGATATTGGTATAAAATGTAAACATAATAGATAAAATCGAGATGGGTATAAAATATAGACGTAATAGATATAGGTATTAAATATAGACATAAAAGATATAATAGATATCGGTATAAAATATAGACATACTAGATATAATAGATATAGGTATAAAATATAGACATAATGGATATAACAGATATAGGTAAAAAATATAGACATCATAGATATAATAGATATAGATATAAAATATAGACATAATAGATATAATAGATAAAGTTAAAAAATATACACATAATAGATATAATAAATATAGGTATAAAATATAGACATAAGAGATATAATAGATATAGGTATAAAATATAGACATAAGAGATATAATAGATATAGGTATAAATATACACGTAATAGATATAGGTATTAAATATAGACATAATAGATATAATAGAAATAGGTATTAAATATAGACATAATAGATATAGGTATCAAATATACATATAATAATAATAATAGATATAGGTATAAAATATAGACATAATAGATATAGGTAAAAAGTATAGACATAATGGTTATAATAGATATAGGTATGAAATATATACATAATACATATAATAGGTATAGGTTAAAAAAAGACATAATAGATATAATAGATATAGGTATAAGATATAGACATAATAGATATAATAGATATAGGTATAAAATATAGACATAATAGATATAAGAGATATAAGTAAAAAATATGGACATAATAGATATAGGTATAAATACAGACCTAATAGATATAAAAGATATAGGTATTAAATATAGACATAATACATATAAGAGATATACGTAATAGATATAGACATAATAGATATAATAGATATAGATATAAAATATAGACATAATAGCTATTATAGGTATAGGTATGAAATATAGACATAATAGTTATAATAGATATATGTATAAGATATAGACAAAGTAGATGCAATAGATATAGGTATAAAATATAGACATAATAGATATAGTAGATATAGATATAAAATATAGACATAATAAATATAAGTATAAAATATAGACATATTAGATATAATAATTATAGGTATGAAAAATACACATGATATATATAATATATATAGGTATAAAATATAGACATAATACATATAATAGATATAGGTATAAAATATAGACATAATAGATACAGGTATAAAATATAGACATAATAGATATAATAGAAATAGCTATAAAATATAGACATAATACATATAATAGATATAGATATCAAATATAGACATAATAATTACAATACATATAGGTATAAAATATAGACATAATAGATATAGGTACAAAATATAGACATAATGCTTATAAAGATATAGGTATGAAATACAAACATAATAGATATAACTAGGTATAGGTTTAAAATGAAGACATAATAGATATAATGGATATAGGTATAAAATATAGACATAATAGATATGATATATATGGGTATAAAACATAGATATAATACTTATGATATATACAGGAATGAAATATAGACAAAATAGATATAATAGATACAGGTAAAACATATAGACATAATAGATATAGGTAAAAAATGTAGACATAATGGATATAATAGATGTAGGTATAAAATATAGACATAATAGATACAGGTATAAGATATAGACAGAATAGATACAACAGTTATAGTTATACAATATAGAGATAATCGTTTATAATTGATCTAGGCTAACAATATAGATGACTATACAGATTAATAGTAGTATAAAATATAACATAATAGATATAAATATGTAATAAAGACTATCGAAGTAATAAGACCTATGTCATACCGATATAGGTATAATACATCAGACATAATACGATTCAAAGATAATGTAATAAATACTAGACATAAGATATAATCGATACTAGAAGTGCTTAATATCAGAATTAAAGCATATAGCATAGGATGATAGGATATAACATCATGTGATAATCGAATAGTACTAAAATATAGACAATTAAGCAAAGATATAGCGTATAAAATAGTCTGGAATAGATATGCTAGATATTAAGAAAAATTGACATAACAAATATAAGAAAAAACATATTAGATATAATAGATATAGGTATGAAAATCATGCATCGTAGATATATGCTATAGGTATAAAATATAGACATAGGATACACGATACAGTGTTATGTTTAAATTATAGATAATGAAAATAGTATAATATAAAATCATAATGTCTCTTAAATAGAATTATAGTATAAATATAGACATATACGATATAATAGATATACAGTACAAATATAGCATAATATTACAATAACGATATGAGGTATAACATAGACATATAATGGATATAGTACCAAAATGACTATGTTATAAAGATATAGGCATGATACAGAACAGATCAATAACGAATTACTTAGTATGTTATAAAGTATGAAAATAATAGTATAATCGATATAGTTTAAACTATAACTTAATAGATGATATATAGGATAGTAAAACAAAATAAGTATTAGAATACTTTATCGAGTATGAAATATATGTGTGAAAATAGATATAATAGATACGATATATATAATACATATGCATAATGATATAGGTAATAAATGTTAGACATAACTTGGTATAATAGATGAGGTATTATAAATTATAGACATAATAGTAAGTAATAGACTATAACCGATAATACACAGATAGAACAAATAGACTATGGTTATAAATATACTAGTATAATATTAGATCTAAAGGATAGATGTTAAACAAATGCCTATAGAACGTATCAACAGAATCAATAGTATAGGTTATAATATATAAATAATGATCATGAATAGTTCAAATACTGCTAAAAATATAGAAGAAACTTAGACAATAATAGATACTATAGACTATATAATGATGCAATAAAAATCTAGAATAATAGATAAATACATAGGTATAAAACAATACATAGAATATATGATCTAGGGTACAAAATATAGGAATTAATAGAGTATAGTATATAGGAAAAAATATAGTACAGTATCTAATCATAGCTAGGTAAAAATTCGCATAATAGCATATAATAGATCAGGGTTGTAATAAATACTGATATACTATATATCATATAATGAGATAATACGAAAGTATAATGATGATAATAGAATTCAGGTCCCAATAGTATATACTGTTAAATAGAAACGATATCTAGATATATGATAGGATATACAGGATATAGATCAGGATAAATATAGACAATAGATATAGTAGATAAGGCATAACATAAGAGTTAAATAGATATAATTATAAATATAAATTCATAATAGCTTCTAATATATAAAGTTATAAATATAGATTAAATAGATATCGGTATTATTTATATCGTTATAAACTAGTCTATATAATTAGGTATAAAATATGACATAATCGATCTAATACTATAAGATATAAAAGATAGACATAATAGATATAGGTTCTAAAGTATGATACAATGATATAATAGTTATAGGTATAAAAATATAGACAGAATAATATAGATACGGTATATAAATATAGACATATAGATGGGTATTAAATATAAACATAATAGAATAATAGATATAGGTATCAACAATAGCCAATAGATATAATAGACTAGGTACATACAGACTAATATATACTAGATGTAGGGATAAAAATAGACATAATAAAGATCTAAGGGATATGTATAAAACTATAGACATACATAGAATATAATAATATAGGTATAAAATATAGACATAATAGATATAGTATAACTATAGACATAATAGAATATGTCTAGGTATAAAATATAGACAATAGATAAGGTATAAAATATAGACATAATAAATATAGTAGATATATGTATAATATCAGACATAATAGATATAATAGATATAGGATAATAACAAACATTTATTTAAGACATAATAGATATAGGGATAAAATTAGACTCATGATATATAGAAATGGTTCAAAATGAATAATAATATAATAGATATAGGTATAAAACATAGACATAATAGATATAATAGATATAGGTATAAATATAGACAAATGGATATAATATATAAGGTATTAAATATAGATATGATAGTATATAGACATACGTTGAAAATTAGATAACAGATACAGGTTAAAAATATAAACATAATAGATATAGAGAGGTATAAAATATAGACATAATAGTTATAGACATATCGTATAAAATATAGACTAATAGATATAATAGATATAGACAAAAATCCAATAGATATATATAAAATATAGACATCGATGCATTAATGATATCGTTTAAAATATATATAATAGATATAGGTTTCTAAATCTAGACTAATAGATATAGTATAGGTAACAATATAGCATAATAGATATCGGGTATAAAATCATAGAACATACTAGATATTGATAGAGGCAGTATCAAAATAGGACATAATAGATATAATAGATATAGGTATAAAACATAGACAAATAGATATACTCGATACAGTTATAATATAGACATATAGATATAATTGATATTGGTATAACATATAGACATAATGCATAAATAGATAAGGTATAACAATATCGACATAATAGGTATAGGTATAAAATATAGAAAATAATAGATATAATAGATAAGGTACAAAATGTAGACTTAACTAGATATATAGACGAATCTTAAATGTAGATACATAGATATAGGAGCCAAATATAGATTAAATAGATTGATAATCGATAATTAGATACAATAGATATATTATAAGTAAAATGTAGATATAGATATAGATAAATTGAATAATGATATAAAAGATGTAGATATACATAATAGTAATTAGCATAAAATATAGACATAATATTATGAGAATACGTAATGCATAATATATGATAAGGTTAAACTATGAGACATAATAGATTAATAATGATATACAGTAATATATATAATAGACTATAATTTATATAGATTATACGAGTATCAAATCGATATAGAAAGTAAAAATGTAGACATAATCGATATAATAGATTAGGTATAAAGAGACTTACAACATAATCGTATACGTAGAAATAGATATATGTATACATATATATGAAGACCTATAATATAGAAGAGATTATATTAAAATCATAGCATAGAGATATAGAGATAGATGAATACGAATAACGATATCGATATTTAATGAGCATATAGATAAGATTGGTATAAAACGATAAATAGATATACATTAAAATATAGATATAATATATAGAATATAGGTATAACATATCGACCTAATAGATAAATGGATCTACGTACTTTTTCCAAACCCAAAAAAAATTTATAGACTAATGATATAATGATATCGGTATCAAATATCAGACAAAGATATAGGTATAAAATGTAGACCTAAATAGATATCGATATGGGTTATGCAATTAACATAAATAGATATCCTCAGATAACGTATAAAACATAGACATAATCTATTACATGTGGATATAAAAACATAGACCTATAGAATAAGAGATATAATTTCTAAAATATAGACATACTAGCTTATTAATAGATAGGTCTGAAATACCGACATAATCAATTAATCGATTATATGGGGGGTTTAAATTTTTAAGATCTCGACAAATAGCTATTAAATCAGACTATAGGTATAAAAATACAGATTTAAACTGATATACGTGTAAAAATATAGCATTATAATAGATATAATAGCATATGTTTTATAAAATATGGATATACTAAATATAGGTATAAATTTAGATATCCAAGTTATCATAGATCGGTCTTAAAATATCGATATAATAGATATAGTTACAAAATATTAAATGTAAACAGGGGATACAGTGATAGATGTGTAAAATATAGATAAACCTTAGTTATAGGTATAATATATAGACATCAACATGTATAATACGATAAGGTATGAGTATTAGCCATAAGAAATAAAATTTGCATAGGCCTAAAAATATAGATTAATACATATCGCATAAAATATCGATATAATTGGCCTAGGTATAAACATATAGGAAATAATAGATATAACTAGATTACAGGTATACAATATGACTAATCGATATAGTAACCATATAGATAACTATAGATATAATTAGATATAGTTATAAACTATTAGATATATAGATTTAGTTATCAATATAGATATAATAGATTAATTAGATAGAGTTAGAACAAATAGACATAATAGATATAATAGCAGGGTATAAAATCTAGACATTAATAGATATAATAGATATAGGTATTAAAATACAGACATAATAGATTATAGGTATTAAATCTCGACATTAATAGAATTATTAAATACGTAGGTATCAAAACATCGACATACTTAGCTATACTGCTATAGTATCCAAATATACAACATATCTTAATAATAGACATATGTATATGATATAGACTAACGAACATACAGATATAGATATGAAACCTATACATAGTCGATATAATCGATAACAGGTATAAACTACAGGAATAATAGATATAACGGATTAAAATACAGATATAATAGATATATAGATAAACATAATCGATATTAATCGATATAGGTAAAAAATACAGATTATAATAGATAAAATAGATATAGGTATGAATATGGACATAATAGATATAATAGCTTATCGGGGAATTCACATATAGAATAATAGCTATCGGTTGTTAGTAAAATAGAGACAGACTAGATATAACAGATATCCTTCTTAACTATAGAGTATAATCATTATAATAAATATAGAATTATAAAAATATGACCTAGCGATATAGGATAAAATTATTATACCTAAAGATATAATCGATATACTTTATAGTATTAAAATATAGACATACTAGATAGAGGTGGTATAAAAGTATAGACCCTAATACATATAATAAGATATCGGTATAAAATATAGACATCATCCCTACACAAGATACAGGTATAAACTATAACATACTGCTGCAATAGATTAGGTATAAAATATCGCATAATAGCTATACTAACAATATTAGGATGAAATACGATACTACATCGATATGAAATATATTAGGTATACAATATAGACTAATAAGGATATGAAGCTATTTTCTAGATATTAAATATAGACACAATAGATATCATATATATAGGTCATAAAATTAGACATAAGAGTAACAGATACAGGTACAAAATATAGATACTAGATTGATAGATCTAGATAGTAAAATATAGATATTAATTGATCTGATTTAACTTATAAAATAATATAATAATTATCTAGGCTAAAAATATCGATCTTAATGGATTACAGGTATAAACTATGGTATACTAGATATCGTATACAATATATATATAATAGATATAGGTTATCAGTACAGCCACAAGAGATAAATAATTACGTATAAAACATTTATACATAATAGGTTATAATAGATAAGGTCTAGAATATAGACATAATAGATATAATTAGCATTCTAGTATCAAAAATATAGACATAATAGATATGGGTATAAATAACACATACTAAGGATTATATAGATGCAGGTGGTATAAAAACTAGACATAATAGCTATAATAGTTATAGGTATAAAACATAGACATAAATAGCTATAATGATCCAGTTATAAAAAATATAGACAAAACCAGATATATTGATATAGGTATACAAATATCGACATAATAGATTATAGGTATAAAATATAGGACCTAAATCATAATAACTATTACGTTTGAAATATCCACAGAATAGATATACTAGACCTCGGTTTAAAATTGGAAGACATAATAGATAAGATATAAAACATAAAGCATTACAATATTTTATATAATGAATATTAGATATAAAATATAGATATTAATATCTAGTTATTAACTATAGACATATAGATCTCATCGATATAGGTTATAATCCTAGACATCATAGTAGCATATGGGTATAACAATTTTAGACATAATACATTCTCGGTTAAAAATAAGACATAATAGATACAATGGCTATAGGTATTCAATATAGACCATAATAGTTATAATTCGATGTAGTATAAAATTATAGGACATAATAAATATAGATATACGGTATTAAACATAGGCCATAATAGATATAGGTATAAAATATAGACCTAATAGATATAATAGATATAGGTATAAAATATAGACATAATAGATATAATAAATACAGGTATAGAATATACATATAATAAATATAGGTATAAAATAGACATAATAGATATAATAGACACATATAAAATATAGATATTATAGATATTGGTATAAAATATAGATGTAATAAATATAGGTATAAAATATAGACAAAATAGATATTAATGATATAGGTAAAAAATATAGACATAAAAGATATGGGTATAAAATATAGACATAATAGATATAATAGATATAGGTATAAAATATAGGCATAATCGATATAATAGATAGAGGTATAAAATATAGACATAATAAATATAATTGATAGAGTTATAAATATAGATATAATTATATAATAGAAAGATAAAATATAGACATAATAGATATAGTAGATATAGGTATAAAATACAGACATATAGATATAATACATATAGGAACAAAATAGAGACATAATAGATAATAGATATATGTATAAGATGTAGACATAATAGATAAAATAGATATAGGTATAAAATATACACGTAATAGATACAGGTATAAAATATAGATAATTGATTATAATAGATATAATTAAAAATATAGACGTAAGAGATATAATAGTTATAGGTATAAACATAGACATAATAGATATAATATTATGGGTATAAAATATAGACATAATAGATATAGGTAAAAAATATAGACATAATAGATATAATAGATATAGGTATAAAATATAGACAGAATAGATATAGGATAAAATATAGACAGAATAGATACAAACAGATATAGTTATACAATATAGAGATAATAGTTAAAATAGATACAGGTATAAAATATAGACACAATAGGTATAGGTTTAAAATACAGACTTAATAGATATAATAGATATAGGTAAAAAATATAGACAGAATAGATATAATAGACATAGGTATTAAATATAGACATAATAGATATAATACAAATACGTATAAACTATAAATATATAGACATAGATATAAACTATAGATATAATAGATACAGGTATAAAATACAGTATATAATAGATTAATGATATAAATATAAATATAATAGATATAAATGATTATACGTATAAAATATAGGACATAATAGATATAATTGACATAGGGAATAAAATATAGACATAATAGATATAATAGATACAGGTATAAAATATAGACATAATAGATATAATGGATACAGGTACAAAATATAGATATAATAGATATAGGTATCAAATATAGATATAATAGATATAATAGATATATGTATAAAAAATAGACATAATAGATACAGGTATAAAATATAGACAATAGATATAGTAGATATAGGTATAAAATATAGACATAATAGATATAATAGATATAGGTATAAAATATAGACATAATAGATATACGTATAAACTATAGACATAATAGATATAATAGATATAGGTATAAAATATAGACATAATAGATATAGGTATAAAATATAGACATAATAAATATAGTAGATATAGGTATAAAATATAGACATAATAGATATAATAGATATAGGTATAAAATATAGACATAATAGATATAGGGATAAATTATAGACATCATAGATATAATAGAAATGGGTATAAAACATAGACATAATAAATATAATAGATATAGGTATAAACATAGACATAATAGATATAATAGATATAGGTATAAATATAGACATAATGGATATAATATATACAGGTATAAAATACAGATATGATAGATATAATAGACATACGTGTAAAATTAGATATAACAGATACAGGTAAAAAATATAAACATAATAGATATAAGAGAGGTATAAAATATAGACATAATAGTTATAGACATACGTATAAAATATAGACATAATAGATATAATAGATATAGACAAAAATAATAGATATACTTATAAAATATAGACATAATGCATATAATAGATATAGTTATAAAATATAGATATAATAGATATAGGTATAAAATATAGACATAATAGATATAATAGATATAGGTAAAAATATAGTCATAATAGATATGGGTATAAAATATAAACATAATAGATATTATAGAGGCACGTATAAAAAATAGACATAATAGATATAATAGATATAGGTATAAAACATAGACATAATAGATATAATTGATACAGTTATAAAATATAGACATAATAGATATAATTGATATAGGTATAAAATATAGACATAATGCATATAATAGATATAGGTATAAAATATAGACATAATAGGTATAGGTATAAAATATAGAAATAATAGATATAATAGATAAAGGTACAAAGTGTAGACTTAATAGATATAATAGATCGAATCATAAAATGTAGATACAATAGATATAGGAGCAAAATATAGATATAATAGATACGATAGATACAAGTATAAAATATAGATATAATAGATATAATTGATATAGGTATAAAATGTAGATATAATAGATATAGATAAAAATATAGACATAATAGATATAAGAGATATAGGTATAAAATATGGACATAAGAGATATAATAAATATACGTATAAAATATATACTTAATAGATATAATAGATATAGATTTAAAATACAGACAAATCGATATAGGTACACAATATAGACATAATAGATATAATAGATTTAGGTATAAAATATACACATAATAGATATAATAGATATAGGTATAAAATATAGACATAATAGACATAATAGATATAGGCATAAATATAGACATAATAGATATAAGAGATATAGTTATAAAATATAGACATAATAGTTATAATAGATATAGGTATAAAATATAGACATAATAGATATAATGGATATAAGTATAAAATATAGACTTAATTGATATAATTGATATAGGTATCAAATATAGACATAATAGATATAGGTATAAAATGTAGACCTAATAGATATAGATATGGGTATGAAATCTAGACATAATAGATATAATAGATATACGTATAAAACATAGACATAATAGATATACATGTGGATATAAAAAATAGACCTAATAGATATAAGAGATATATTTATAAAATATAGACATAATAGATATAATAGAGATAGGTATGAAATACAGACATAATCAATATAATCGATATAGGTTATAAGATATAGACATAATAGATATAATAGATATAGGTATAAAATACAGATAAAATAGATATACGTGTAAAATATAGATATAATAGATATAATAGATATAGGTATAAAATATGGATATAATAAATATAGGTATAAAATTTAGATATCATAGTTATAATAGATATAGGTCTAAAATATAGATATAATAGATATAGTTACAAAATATAAATGTAACAGATACAGTAGATATAGGTGTAAAATATAGATAAAATAGTTATAGGTATAATATATAGAACATAACAGGTATAATAGATATAGGTATGTAGTATAGACATAAGAAATAAAATTGATATAGGAATAAATATAGATATAATACATATAGCTATAAAATATCGATATAATTGGTATAGGTATAAAATATAGAAATAATAGATATAATAGATACAGGTATAAAATATAGATATAATCGATATAGGTAAAAAATATAGATAAAATAGATATAATAGATATACGTATAAAATATAGATATAATAGATTTAGGTATAAAATATAGATATAATAGATATAATAGATAGAGTTAGAAAAATATAGACATAATAGATATAATAGATAGAGGTATAAAATATAGACATAATAGATATAATAGATATAGGTATAAAATACAGACTAATAGATATAGGTATTAAATATAGGACATAATAGATATAATATAAGTAGGTATCAAAAATAGACATAATAGATATAATAGATATAGGTATCAAATATACACATAATATTAATAATAGACATAGGTATAGTATAGACATAATAGACATAATAGATATAGATATGAAACATATACATAGTAGATATAATAGATCCAGGTATAAATACAGGAATAATAGATATACGTATAAAATACAGATATAATAGATATCATAGATAAACATAATAGATATAATAGATATAGGTAAAAAAATACAGATATAATAGATAAAATAGATATAGGTATGAAATATAGACATAATAGATATAATAGATATAGGAATCAAATATAGACATAATAGATATCGGTGTAAAATAGAGACAGAATAGATATAACAGATATACTTCTAAAATATAGATATAATCTTATAATAAATATAGTTATAAAATATAGACATAAGCGATATAGGTATAAAATATAGACATAATAGATATAATCGATATAGGTATAAAATATAGACATAATAGATAGAGGTATAAAGTATAGACATAATACATATAATAGATATCGGTATAAAATATAGACATAATACATACAAAAGATACAGGTATAAAATATACACATAATTGATGCAATAGATATAGGTATAAAATATAGACATAATAGATATAATAAATATAGGTATGAAATACAGACATAATAGATATGAAATATATAGGTATAAAATATAGACATAATAGATATGATAGATATAGATATAAAATATAGACAAAATAGATATAATAGATATAGGTATAAAAATATAGACATAAGATGTAACAGATACAGGTACAAAATATAGATAATAGATATGATAGATATAGATATAAAAATATAGATATAATTGATATGATTATAAATTATAAATATAATAGATATAATAGATATAGGTAAAAAATATAGATATAATGGATACAGGTATAAAATATGGTTATAATAGATATAGGTATAAAATATATATATAATAGATATAGGTATAAAGTACAGACACAAGAGATATAATAATATACGTATAAAACATATACATAATAGGTATAATAGATATAGGTATAGAATATAGACATAATAGATATAATAGATATAGGTATAAAATATAGACATAATAGATATGGGTATAAAAATATAAACATAATAGATATAATAGATGCAGGTATAAAAAATAGACATAATAGATATAATAGATATAGGTATAAAACATAGACATAATAGATATAATCGATACAGTTATAAAATATAGACATAACAGATATAATTGATATAGGTATAAATATAGACATAATAGATATAGGTATAAAATATAGACATAAATATATAATAAATATACGTTTGAAATATCCACAGAATAGATATAATAGACATAGGTTTAAAATGAAGACATAATAGATACAGATATAAAATAAAGACATAATATATATAATGAATATAGATATAAAATATAGATATAATATATAGTTATTAAATATAGACATAATAGATATAATAGATATAGGTATAATACATAGACATAATAGATAGATATGGGTATAAAATTTAGACATAATACATATAGGTTAAAAATATAGACATAATAGATAAAATAGATATAGGTATTAAATATAGACATAATAGTTATAATAGATGTAGGTATAAAATATAGACATAATAAATATAGATATAGGTATAAACTATAGCCATAATAGATATAGGTATAAAATATAGACCTAATAGATATAATAGATATAGGTATAAAATATAGACATAATAGATATAATAAATAGCAGGTATAGAATATACATATAATAAATATAGGTATAAAATATAGACATAATAGATATAATAGACACATATAAAATATAGATATGATAGATATTGGTATAAAATATAGATGTAATAAATATAGGTATAAAATATAGACAAAATAGATATTAATGTATATAGGTAAAAAATATAGACATAAAAGGTATGGGTATAAAATATAGACATAATAGATATAATAGATATAGGTATAAAATATAGGCATAATCGATATAATAGATAGAGGTATAAAATATAGACATAATAAATATAATTGATAGAGTTATAAAATATAGATATAATAGATATAATAGAAAGATAAAATATAGACATAATAGATATAGTAGATATAGGTATAAAATACAGACATAATAGATATAATACATGTAGGTACAAATAGAGACATAATAGATATAATAGATATATGTATAATATGTAGACATAATAGATAAAATAGATATAGGTATAAAATATACACGTAATAGATACAGGTATAAAATATAGATAATTGATATAATAGATATAAGTATAAAATATAGACGTAAGAGATATAATAGTTATAGGTATAAAACATAGACATAATAGATATAATATATATGGGTATAAAATATAGACATAATAGATATAGGTAAAAAATATAGACATAATAGATATAATAGATATAGGTATAAAATATAGACAGAATAGATATAGGTATAAAATATAGACAGAATAGATACAACAGATATAGTTATACAATATAGAGATAATAGTTAAAATAGATACAGGTATAAAATATAGACACAATAGGTATAGGTTTAAAATACAGACATAATAGATATAATAGATATAGGTAAAAAATATAGACAGAATAGATATAATAGACATAGGTATTAAATATAGACATAATAGATATAATAGAAATACGTATAAAATATAAATATAATAGATATAGATATAAAATATAGATATAATAGATACAGGTATAAAATACAGATATAATAGATATAACGATAAAATATAAATATAATAGATATAATAGATATACGTATAAAATATAGACATAATAGATATAATTGACATAGGGATAAAATATAGACATAATAGATATAATAGATATAGGTATAAAATATTCACATAATAGATATAATGGATACAGGTACAAAATATAGATATAATAGATATAGGTATCAAATATAGATATAATAGATATAATAGATATATGTATAAAAAATAGACATAATATATACAGGTATAAAATATAGACAATAGATATAGTAGATATAGGTATAAAATATAGATATAATAGATATAATTATAAAATATAAATATAATAGATATAATAGATACAGGTAAAAAATATAGATATCATGGATATAGGTATAAAATATGGTTAAAATATATATAAATATAAAATAAAGATATAATAGATAAAATAGATATAGGCATAAAATATAGACATAATAGATATAATAGATACATGTATAAAATATAGATATAGTAGATATAATGGATATAGGTATCAAACATAGATATAATAGATATAGGTATAAAATATGGACATGATAGATATGATAGATATCGGTATAAAATATAGACATAATACATATAATAGATATAGGTATAAAATATAGACATAATAGATATAATAGATATAGGTATAAAACGTAGACATAATAGATATAGTAGATACAGGTATAAAATATAGATATAATAGATATAGGTATAAAATATAGATATAATAGATGTAATAGATAGACATAATAGATATAATAGATATAGATATAAAATATAGATACAATAGATATAGGTACGAAATATACATATAATAGATATATTAGATATAGGTATAAAATATACATATAGTAGATATAGGTATAAAATATAGATATAATAGTTATAATAGATACAGGTATAAAATATAGATATATAGATATAAGTATAAATATAGACATAATAGGGATAATAGATATAGGAATAAAATATAGACATAATAGATATAATACATATACTTATAAAATATACACATAGTTGATATAATACATATAGGTATAAAATATAGACATAATGGATATAGGTATAAAATATAGACATAATAGATATAATAGATATAGGTATGAAATATAGATACAATAGATATCGGTAAAAAATATAGATATAATACATATAATACATACAGATATAAAATATAGACGTAATAGATATAATAGATATAGGTATAAAATATACACATAATGTATATAATAGATATAGGTGTAAAATATATACATAATAGAAATAATATTTATAGGTATAAAATATAGTAATAAAAGATAAAATACATATAAGTATGAAATATAGACATAATAGTTATAACAGATATAAGAATAAAAAATAGACATAATAAATATAGGTATAAAATATAGACATAATAGATATAATAGATATAGGTATAAAGAATAGACATAATACATATAATTGATACAGGTATAAATATAGACATAATAGATATAGGTATAAAGGATAGACATAATAGATATAGGTATAAAATATAGATATAATAGATATAATAGATATAGGCATAAAATATAGACATAATAGATATAGGTATACAACATAGACATAATAGTTAGAGGTATGAAATATAGACATAATAGATATAATAGATATAAGGATAAGATATAGACATAATAGATACAATAGATATAGGTATAAAATATACACAAAATAGATATAAAAGATATAGATATAAAATATAGACATAATAGATATAATAAATATAGGTATAAAATATAGACATAGAAGTTACAATAGATATAGGTATAAAATATAGACCTAATAGCTATAAGATATAAAGGTATAAAATTTAGACATAATAGATATAATAGATATAGGTATAAAATATAGATATAATAGATATAATAGATATAGGTATAAAATATGGACATAACAGATATAATACACATAGGTATAAAAAGTAGACAGAATAAATATAATAGATATCGTTATAAAACATAGACATAATTGATATAATAGTTATACATATGAAATATACACATAATAGATATAATAGATAAAGGTACAAAATATAGACATAATAGATATAATAGTTATACGAATAAAATATGGACATAATAGACATAATAAATATAGGTATAAAATATGGACAGAATAGATATCACAGATATATTTCTAAAATATAGACATAATCGTTATAATAGATATAGGTTAAAAATACAGACATAAGAGATATAGGTATAAAATATAGACATAGTAGATATAATGATATAGGTATAAATTATAGACAGATATAATAGATATAGGTATAAAATATAGACATAACAGATATAGGTAAAAAATACAGACATAATATATATAATAGATATAGGCATAAAATATAGACATAATAGATATAGGTATAAAATATAGACAGAATAGATACAAGAGATAGAGTTATACAATATATAGATAAGAGTTGTAATAGATATAGGTATAAAATATAGACATAATAGATATAATAGATATAGGTATAAAATATAGACATAATAGATGTAATACATATAGGTATAAAATAGACACATAATAGATATAATAGATATAGGTATAAAATATAGACATAATAGATATAATAAATACAGGTATAAAATACAGATATAATAGATATAGATGTAAAATGTAGACATAATGGATATAATAGATGTAGGAATAAAATATAGATATAATAGATATAGGTATAAAATATAGATATAATAGATACAATAGATACAGGAAGAAAATATAGATATCAGAGATATAATTATAAAAAATAAACATAACAGATATAATAGATATAGGTGTAAAATAGAGGTACAATAGATATAGGTATAAAAAATACTTATAATATAAACAGGTATGAAATATAGATATAATAGATATAGGTATAAAATATAGACATAATAGATATAATAGATATAGGTAATAAATATAGACATAATTGATATATGTATAAAATATAGACATAATAGATAGAGGTATAAAATATAGACATAATAGAAATAGGTATAAAATATAGACATAAAGATATAATAGATATTGGTATAAAATATAGACATAATACATATAATCGATATATGCATATATATAGACATAATAGATATAATAGATATAGGTATAAAATAGAGGCAGAATAGATATAGTTATAAAATACAGACATAATAGATATAGTAGATATAGGTATAAAATATACACATAATAGATATAGTAGATATAGGTATAAAATGTAGACTTAATAGATATAATAGATATAGGTATAAGATATACACGTAATAGTTATAGGTATAAACTATATACATAATAGATATAAGAGATATAGTTATAAAATAGGACATAATAGTTATTATAGACATAGGTATAAAATATAGTCATAATAGATATAATATATATAAGTATAAAATATAGACTTAATTGATATCAAAGATATAGGTAGAAAATGTAGACTTAATAGATATAATAGTTATCGGTATAAAATCTAGACATAATAGGTATAATAGATACACGTATAAAATATAGACATAATAGATATACATATAGATATAAAATATAGACATAATATATAATAGATATATTTATAAAATATAGACATAGTAGATACAATAGACATAGGTACGAAATAGAGACATAATAGATATAATCTATACAGGTATAAGATATAGACATAATAGATATAATAGATATACGTATAAAATATAGACATAATAGATATAATAGATATAGGTATAAAATATAGATAAAATAGATATACGTGTAAAATATAGATATAATAGATATAGGTATAAAATATAGATATAATAGATATAGGTATAAAATATAGATATAATAGTTATAATAGATACAGGTATAAAATATAGATATAATAGATGTAGTTATAAAAGAAAAATATAACAGATACAATAGATATAGGTATAAAATATAGATAAAATTGTTATAGGTATAAAATACAGACATAATAGGTATAATAGATATAGGTATATAATATGGACATAATAGATATAATATATATAGGTATAAAATATAGTCATAATAGATATAATAGATATAGGAATAAAATATAGCTATAATAGGTATAGGTATAAAATATAGATATAATAAATGTAATAGATATATTTATAAAATATAGATATCATAGAAATAATAGATATAGGAATAAAATATAGACATAATATATAAAATAGATATAGGTATAATATATAGACATAATAGATATAATAGATATAGGTATTAAATAGAGACGAAATAGATATAGGTATAAAATATAGACATAATAGATATAAGTATAAAATATAGACATAATAGATATAGATATAAAATATAGACATAATAGACATAATAGATATAGGTAGAAAATATAGACGTAATAGATATAACTGATAGTTATAAAATATAGACATAATAGGTATAATAGATAGAGGGATAAATATAGACATAATAGCTATAATAGATATAGGTATAAAATACAGACATAATATACATAATATATAGGTATAAAATATAGACATAATGGATATAATAGATGAAGGTATGAAATATATACATAATAGATATAATAGATATAGATATAAATTATAGACATAATAGTTATAATTGATATAGGTATAAAACATAGAAATAATAGATATAAAAGATATAGGTATAAAATATAGACATAATAGATATGGTATTAAGTATAAACATAATAGATATAACAAATATAGGTATAACATAGAGACATAATAGATTTGATAGATATAGGTATGAAATAGAGACATAATAGATATAATAGACATAGCTATAAAATATGGACATAATAGATACAATAGATATAGGTATAAAATATAGCCATAATAGATATAACAGATATAGGTATAAAATGGAGACATAATACATATAATCGATACATTTATAAAATACAGACATAATTCATATAATCGATACAGGTATAAAATACACACATAATAGATACAGGTATAATATACAGACATAATACATATAATAGATATAGGTATAAAATATAGACATAACAAATATAATAGATGTGGGTATAAAATATAGACATAATAGATATAACAAATATAGGAATAAAATAGAGCCATTATAGATTTGATAGATATAGGTATAAAATGTAGACATAATAGATATAATAGATATAGGTACAAAATGCAGACATAATAGATATAATAGATAAAGGTATCTAATATAGATATAATAGATATAGGTATAAAATATAGACACAATACATATAGGTATAAAATATAGACATAATAGATATAATATAGGTATTAAATATAGACATAATAGATATAGGTATAAAATATAGACATAATAGATATAATAGATATAGGTATTAAATATAGACATAATTGATAGATATAGGTATAAAATATAGACATAATAGATATAATAGAGGTATAAAACATAGACATAATAGATATAAGAGATATAGGTATAAAATACAGACATAATACAGATAATAGATATAGGTATAAAATAAAGTCATAATAGATATATTAGATTTAGGTATAAAATATAGACGTAATAGATTTATTTATAAAATATAGATATGATAGATAAAGGTATAAGATATAGATGTACTAGATATAGGTATAAAATATGGATATAATAGATATAATAGATATACATATAAAATACAGATATGTTTGATATAGTCATAAAATATAGATATAATAGATATAAAAGATATAGGAATAAAATATAGATATAATAGAAATGATTATAAAATATAAATCTAATAGATATAATAGATATAGGTATTAAATATAGATATAAGAAATATAGGTATAAAATATAGTTATAATAGATAAAGGAATAAAAAAATAGATATAATGGATATAATAGAGGTATAAAATATAGACATAATAGATATAATAGATATAGTTATAAAATAAAGACATAATAGATATAATAGGTATAGTTATACAATATAGACATAATAGACATAATAGATATAGGTACATAATATAGACATAATAGATATAACAAATAAAGGTAAAAAATATAGATAGATTGGATATAATAGATATAGGCATAAAATATACAAATAATAAATATAATAGATAAGGGTATAAAATATAGACATAATAGATATAATACATATAGGTATAAAATATAGACATAATAGATATAATAGATATAGGTATAAAATACATACATAATAGATACAATAGATATAGACATAATAGATATAGGACATATTGGTATAAAATACAGACATAATCGATATAACAGGTATAGGTATAAAATATAGACATAATACATATAATAGATGTAGGTATAAAATATAGACATCATAGATACAATATATATATATAAATTATAGACATAATAGGTATAATAGATTTAGGTATAAAATACAGACATAATAGATATAATAGATATAGGTATACAATATAGACATAATAGATATAATAGATATAGGTATACAATATAGACATAATAGATATAATAGATATAGGTATAAAATATAGACAGCATAGATATAATAGATATAGGTATAAAATATAGACATAGTAGATATAATATATACAGGTATAAAATAAAGATATGATAGATATAATAGATATACGTATAAAAAATAGATATAATAGATACAGGTATAAAATTTAGATATAATAGACATAAGAGAGGTATAAAATAAAGACATAATAGTTATGGATATACGTATAAAATATAGATATAATAGATACAATAGTTATAGAGAGATATAATAGATATAGGTATAAAATTTTGACATAATGCATACAATAGATATAGTTATAAAATATAGATAAAATAGATATAGGTATAACATATAGACATAATAGATATAATAGATATAGTTATAAAATATAGACACAATAGATATCGGTGTAAAATAGAGACAGAATAGATATAATAGATATACTTCTAAAATATAGACATAATCGTTATAATAGATATAGGTATAAAACATAGACATAAGAGATATAGGTATAAAATATAGAAATAATAGATATAATAGACATAGGTATAAAATATAGACATAATAGATATAATAGATATAGGTATAAAATATAGACATAATCGATATAATAGATATAGACATAATAGATATAATGGATATTGGAATCAAATATAGACATAATAGATACAACCGCTATAGTTAAAATATAGACATAAGAGATATAATAGATATACGTATAAAATATAGACACAATAGATATAATAAATATAGGTATAAAATACAGACATAATAGATATAATAGATATAGGTATAAAATATAGACACAATATATATAGGTATAAAGTGTAGACATAATAGGTATAGCAGATATAGTTATAAAATATAGACATAATACATACAATAGATATAGGTATACAATATAGACATAATCGATATAATAGATATAGGTATAAAATATAGACATAATAGATATAACTAATATAGTTATCAAATAGAGACATAATAGATTTGATAGATATAGGTATATAATATAGACATAATGGATATAATAGACATAGGTATAAAATATAGACCTTATAGATATAATAGATATAGGTATAATATATAGTCATAATGGATATAATATATATACGTATAAAATATATATATAATTGATATAGTCATAAAATATACATATAATAGATATAATAGACATAGGTATAAAATATAGATATAATAGATATAATTATAAAATGTAAATCTAATAGATATAATAGATATAGGTATTTAATATGGATATAAGAAATATAGGTATAAAATATAGTTATAATAGATGTAGGTATAAAATATAGACATAATAGATATAGGTATACAATATAAGCATAATAGATAAAAGAGATAAAGATATAAAATATAGACATTAGAGATATAATAGATATAGGTATAAAATATAGACCTAAGAAATATAATCGATAAAGGTAGAAAATATAGATATAAGAGATATAGGTATAAAATATAGATATAATAGATATAATAGATAAACGTATAAAATATGGATATAATTGATATTGTCATAAAATATAGATATATATAATAGATATAGGTATAAAATATTGAAATAATGGATATAATTATAAAATACAAATCTAATAGATATAATAGTTAAAGGTATTAAATATAGATATGAGAAATATAGGTATAAAATATTGTTATAATAGACATAGGTATAAAATATAGATATAATAGATATAATAGATATAGGTATGAAACATAGACAAAATGGATATAATAGATATAGGCATAAAATATAGACATAATAGATATAGGTATAAAACATAGACATAATAGATATAGGTATGAAATATAGACATCATAGATATAATAAAAAAATGTATAAAATATGGACATAATAGATATATGTATAAAATATAGATATAATAGGTATAATGGAGGCAGGTATTAAATATAAACATAATAGATATAGGTTTAAAATATAGACATAATAGATATAAAATATATAGGTATATAATATAGATATAAGTAGATAACATAGATATAGGTATAAAATATAGATATAATACATATAGGTAGAAAATATAGATATAATAGATACAGGTATAAAACTCAAAAATAATAGATATGATAGATATAGTTATAAAATATAGACATAAGAGATAAAATAGATATAGGTATACAATATAGACATAATAGATATAATAGATATAGGTATAAAATATAGACATATTAGATATAATAGATATAGTTATAAAATATACACATAATAGATGTAGTAGGTATAGGTATAAAATATAGACATAATAGATATAATAGATATATGTATAAAATATAAACATAATAGATATAATAGATATACGTATAAAATATAGACATAATAGATATAAAAGATATAGGTATTAAATATAGACATATTAGATATTGGTATAAAATATAGATCTAATCGTTATAATAGATATAGGAATAAAATATAGACATAATAAATATAAGAGAGGTATAATATATAGACATAATAGATATACATATACGTATAAAATATAGGCATAATTTGTATAATAGATATAGACAGATATAATAGATATAGGTATAAAATATAGACATAATACATATAATAAAGTTTTAAAATACAGATATAATAGATTGATATATAAAATATGGACATAAGAGATATAATAGACAGAGGTATAAAATATAGACAAAATAGATATAATAGATATTGCTATAAAATATATACAATAGATATAATAGATATAGGTATAAAAGATAGACATAATATATATAATAGATACAGACATAATAGATCTAATAGATATAGGTATAAAAGATAGACCTATTACATATAATAGATACAGTTATAAAATATAGATATAATAGATTGAGATATAAAATATAGACATAAGAGATACAATAGATAGAGGTATTAAATATAGACAAAATAGATATAATAGATATTGCTATAAAATATATACAATAAATATAATAGACATAGGTATAAAAGATAGACATAATAGATATAATAGATACAGACATAATAGATCGAATAGATATAGGTATAAATTATAGACATAATAGATAGAATATGTATAGGTATAAAATATAGACATAATAGATATAATAGATATACGTATTAAATATAGACATCATCGATATAGGTATAAAATATTGATATAATAGATATAATAGATAGAGGTACAAAATATAGTCATAGTAGATATAATAGATATAGGTATAAAATATAGACATAATATATATAGGCATAAAATATAGACATAACAGATGTAATGGATATAGGTATAAAATAAATACATAATAGACATAGGTTAAAATATAGATATAATAGAAATAATATGTAGTTTTAAAACATAGACAAAATAGATATAATAAATAGAGGTATAAAATATAGACATAATTGATATAATAGATATAATGTATAGAGGTATAAAATATAAACATAATAAATATAATATATAGACGTATAAAATTAGGCATAATAGATATAACAGTAAGACGACTAAAATATAGACAAAATAGATATAATAGATATACTAGATAGAAGTATAAAATATAGACATAATAGATATGCCAGATAGAGGAATAAAATATAGACATAATAGATGTAATAGATAGGGGTATAAAATATAGACCTAATAGATGTAATAGATTAAGCTATAAAATATAGAAATAAAAGATATAATAGATAGTGGTATAAAATATAGACAATAGATATAATAGATACAGGTATAAAATATAGACATAATAAGTATAATAGATATAGACAAAATAGATATAATAGATATAGGTTTAAAATATAGACATAATAGATATAATAGATACAGGTATAAAATATAGATATAATAGATATAGGTATAAAATATAGACATAATAGATATAATAGATATAGTTATGAAATATAGACATAGTAGATATAATATATATAGTTATAAAATATAGATATAATAGATAAAATAGATATAGGTATAAAATATAGATATAACAGATATAGGTACAAAATATAGATATAATAGATACAGGTATAAAATACAGAAATAATAGATATGATAGATGCAATTATAAAATATAGACATAATAGATATAATAGATATAGCTATAAAATATAGACATATTAGATATAATATTATATATAGACATGATATATATAGACGATATATAGACATGATAGATATAATAAATATAGGTATAAAATATAGACATAATATATATAATAGATACAGGTATAAAATATAGGCACAATGGACATAGGTATAAAATATATACATAATAGATATAATAGACATAGGTATAAAATATAGACATAATAGATATAATGGATATAGTTATAAGGTATAGACGTAATAGATATAGGTATAAAAGATAGACATAAAGATATAATAGATATACGTATAAAATATACACAGAATAGATATAATAGATATAGGTGTAAAATATAGACATAAGAGGTATAATAGATATAGGTATAAAACATACATATAATAGATATAGGTGTAAAATATAGATACAATAGATATAATAGATATAGGTATAAAATATTGTCATAATAGATATAATAGACATAGGTATAATATGCAGACAGAATAAATATAATAGATATCGGTACAATATATATTGACATAATTGATATAATAGATATACGTATAAAATATACACATAATAGATATAATAGATAAAGGAATAAAATATAGACATAATAGATATAGTAGATATAGGTTTGAAATATAGACATAATAGACATCGGTGCAAAATAGAGACAGAATAGATATAACAGATATACTTCTAAAATATAGACATAATCGTTATAATACATATAGGTATAAAATATAGACAAAATAGACATAGGTATAAAACATAGACATAATAGATATAACAGATATAGGTATAAAATATAGACATAATAGTTATAACAGACATAGATATAAAATATGGACATAATAGATATAATAGATATAGGTATAAAACTTAGAAATAATAGATATAATAGATATAGGTATAAATTATAGACATGATAGATACAATAGATATAGACATAATAGATATAATAAATATTGGTATGATATATAGACATAATAGATATAACAGTTATAGTTAAAATATAGACATAGTAGACATAATAGATATAGGTATAAAATACAGACATAATAGATATTATAGATACCGGTATAAAATATATACATAATAGATATAATAAATAGAGGTATAAAATATAGAAAAAATAGATACAGGAATAAAATATAGCTATAATGGATATAATAGATATAGGTATAAAATACAGACATAATAGATATACTATTTATAGGTATAAAATATAGACATTATAAGTATAATAGATATAGGTATAAAATATAGACATAATACATATAATAGATACAGGTATAAAATATACATATAGTAGATATACGTATAAAATATAAACATAAAAGGTAGAATAGATGTAGGTATAAAAAATAGACATAATATATATAATACATATACGAATAAAATATAGATATAGTAGATATAAAAGATATAGATATAAAATATAGACGTAATAGATATGGGTATAAAATATACACATAATAGACATAATAGATATAGGTATAAAATATAGACATAATAGATAAAATAGATAGAAGTATTAAATGTAGACATAATAGATATAATAATAGGTATAAAATATAGACATAATAGATATAATAGACATAGATATAAAATATAGACATAAGAGATATAATAGATATACGTAGAAAATATAGACATAGTAGATATAATAGATAGAGGTATAAAATATAGACATAATAGGTATAGGTATAAAATATGGACATAATAGATATAATAGATATAGGTATAAAATATAGACATAATAGATATAGATAGAAAATACAGATATAATTGATAGAATAGATAGAGGTATAAAATATACACATAATAGTTATATGTATAAAATATATACATAACAGATATAAGAGATATAGTTATAAAATACAGACATAATAGTTATAATAGATATAGGTATAAAATATAGACATGATAGATAAAATATATATAAGTATAAAATATAGACTTCATATATATAATAGATATAGATATAATATGTAGACATAATAGATATAATACATATAGGTATAAAATATAGACATAATAGATATAAGAGATAGAGTAATAAAATATAGACATAATAGTTATAATAGATATAGGTATGAAATATAGACATAATAGATACAATATATATAGGTATAAAATATAGACATAATAGATATAATAGATATATGTATAAAATACAGACTAAATAGATATAGGTATAAAATATAGACATAATATATATAATAGATATAGGTATGAAATACAGACATAATAGATATTATAGATATAGGTATAAAATATAGACAAAATAGATGTAATAGACATTGGTATAAAGTATAGACATAATAGATATAATAGATATCGGTATAAAATATGGACATAAAAGATATAATAGATAGGGGTATAAAATATAGATATAATAGATATAGGTATAAAATATAGTTATAATAGATATAGGTATAAAATATAGATATAATAGATATAATAGATATAGGTATAAAATATAGATATAATAGATATAATTATAAAATATAAATATAATAGATATAATAGTAAAAGGTATAAAATATAGATATAAGATATCGGTATAAAATATAGTTATAATAGATATAGGTATATCCTATATATATAATAGATATAATAGATATAGGTATAAAATATAGACATAATAGACATAATAGATATAGTTATCTAATATAGACATAATAGATATAATAAATATAGGTATACAATACAGACATAATAGTTATAATAGATATAGGTATAAAATATAGACATAATAGATATAATAGATATACATATAAAATATGGACATAATAGATATAATAGATACAGGTACAAAATATAGATAAAATAGATATAGGTATAAAATATAGAAATAATAGATATAATAGATACAGGTATAAAAAAGATGTAATAGATACACGTATAAAAAATAGACAATAGATATAATAGATATATGTATAAAATATTGATATAATAGATATAATGGATATAGGTATCAAATATAGACATAATATAGGTATAAAATATAGATATATTGTGGATATAATGGATATAGGCATAAAAAATAGACATAATAGATATAATAGATATAGGTATAAAATATAGACATAATAGATATAATAGATAAGGATATAAAATATAGACATAATAGATATAGGTATAAAGTATAGACACAATAGATATAATAGATATAGGTATAAAATATAGACATAAGAGGTATAGTAGATGAAGGTTTAAAATATAGACATAATAGATATAATAGATATAGGTATAAAATATAGACAGACTTAAATGTTAGACCTAATACCATAAAAACCCTAGAAGAAAATCTAGGTAGTACCATTCAGGACATAGGCATGTGCAAGGACTTCATGTCTAAAACACCAAAAGCAACGGCAGCAAAAGCCAAAATTGACAAATGGGATCTCATTAAACTAAAGAGCTTTTGCACAGCAAAAGAAACTACCATCAGAGTGAACAGGCAACCTACAGAATGGGAGAAAATTTTTGCAACCTACTCATCTGACAAAGGGCTAATATCCAGAATCTACAAAGAACTCAAACAAATATACGAGAAAAAAACAAACAGCCCCATCAAAAAGTGGGGAAAGGATATGAACAGACATTTCTCAAAAGAAGATATTCATACAGCCAACAGACACATGAAAAAATGCTCATCATCACTCGCCATCAGAGAAATGCAAATCAAAACCACAATGAGATACCATCTCACACCAGTTAGAATGGCAATCATTAAGAAGTCAGGAAACAACAGGTGTTGGAGAGGATGTGGAGAAATAGGAACACTTTTACACTGTTGGTGGGATTGTAAACTAGTTCAACCATTATGGAAAACAGTATGGCAATTCCTCAAGGATCTAGAACTAGATGTACCTTATGACCCAGCCATCCCACTACTGGGTATATACCCAAAGGATTATAAATTATTCTACTACAAAGACACATGCACACGTATGTTTATTGCGGCACTATTCACAATAGCAAAGACTTGGAATCAACCCAAATGTCCATCTGTGACAGACTGGATTAAGAAAATGTGGCACATATACACCATGGAATACTATGCAGCCATAAAAAAGGATGAGTTTGCGTCCTTTGTAGGGACATGGATGCAGCTGGAAACCATCATTCTTAGCAAACTATCACAAGAACAGAAAACCAAACACCGCATGTTCTCACTCATAGGTGGGAACTGAACAATAAGATCACTTGGACTCGGGAAGGGGAACATCAGGCACTGGGGCCTATCATGGGGAGGGGGGAGGGGGGAGGGGAGAGGAGGGAGGGCTTGCATTGGGGAGTTATACAAGATATAAATGATGAATTGATGGGTGCTGACGAGTTGATGGGTGCAGCACCCCAACATGGCACAAATATACATATGTAACAAACCTGCACGTTATGCACATGTACCCTAGAACTTAAAGTATAATAAAAATAAAAATAAAAAAAAATATAGAGAGACTAGATATGGGTATAAAATATAAACATAATATATATAATAGATATAGGTATAAAATATCGACATAAGAGATATAACCCATACAGGTATAAAATATAGAAATAACACATGTAATGGATACAGGTATAAAATACAGACATAATAGATATAGGAATAAAGTATTGACATAATAGATATAATAGATATAGGTATAAAATATAGACATAATACATACAATACATATAGGTATAAAATATAGACATAAGAGATATAATAGATATAGGTATAAAATATAGACATAATAGATGTAACAAATATAGGTATAAAATAGAGACATAATAGATTTGATGGATATAGGTATAAAATATAGACATGAAAGATATAATAGACATAGGTATAAAATATAGACATAATAGACATAATAGATATAGGTACAAAATATGGACATAATAGATATAATAGATAAAGGTATAAAATATAGATATAATAGATATAGGTATAAAGTAGTGATATAATAGATATAATAGATATATGTATAAAATATAGATATAATTAAATAGTCATAAAATACAGATATAATAGATATAATAGATATAGGTATAAAATATAGATATAATAGATATAATTATAAAATATAAATCTAATAGGTATGATATATATAGGTATTAAATATAGATATAAGAAATATAGGTATGAAATATAACTATGATAGATATAGGTATAAAATATAGATATAATAGATAGAGGTATAAAATATAGACATAATAGATATAATAGATATAGGTAAAAAATATAGACAACATAGTTATAGGTATAAGATATAGACATAATAGATATAATAGATATAGGTATAAAATATAGGTATAATAGATATAATAGATATAGGTATAAAATATAAACATAATAGATATCATAGATATAGGTATAAAATATAGACATAATAGATATAATAGATATAGGTATAAAATATATTCATAATAGATATAGGTATAAAATGCAGACATAAGAGATATAATAGATATAGATATTAAATACAGACATAATAGATATTGGTATAAAATATAGACATAATAGACATAGGTATAAAATATAGACATAAAAGATATAGCTATAAAATATAGACATAACAGATATAATAAATATAGGTATAAAATATAGACTTAATAGATAGAGGTTTACAATATAGGCATAACAGGTTTAATAGATATAGGTATAAAATACAGACATAATAGATATAATAGATATAGGTATAAATTATTGGCAGAATAGATATAGGTATAATATACAGACATAATAGATATAATAGATATAGGTATAAAATATACACATAATAGATATAATAGATATAGGTATAAAGTATCAACATTATAGATATAGGTATCAAATATAGACATAATATAATAGATAGAGGTATAAAATATAGACATAATAAATATACGTATAAAATATAGACATAATAGATATAATAGATATAGGTATAAAATATAGATATAAAAGATATAATAGAGGTATAAAATATAGATGTAATAGATATAATAGACATAAACATAATAGATATAATAGATATAGGTATAAAATATAGACATATTAGATATATTAGATATAGCTATACAATATAGACATAATAGATATAATAGACAGTTATAAAATCTAGACATCATAGATATAATAGATATAGGTATAAAATATAGACATAATAGATATAGGTATAAAATACAGACATAATAGATATAATAGATAAAGGTATAAAATATAGACATTATAGATATAGGTACAAAATACAGAAATAAAAGACATAGGTAAAAAATATAGATATAATATATATAATAGATATAGGTATAAAATAAAGATATAATGGATATATTTATAAAATACAGACATCATAGATATAGGTATAATATATAGACATAATAGATATACCTATAAAAGACAGACATTACAGTTATAATAGATATAGGTATAATATATAGACCTAACAGATATAATAGATATAGTTATACAATATAGCCATAAAAGATGTAATACATATAGTTATAAAATATAGACATAATAGATATAGGTATAAAATATAGACATAATAGATATAATAGATATAGGTATAAAATATAGACATAACAGTTATAATAGATATAGGTATAAAATAAATACATAATAGATATAGGTACAATATTTAGACATAATAGATATAATAGACATAGGCATAAAATATAGACATAATAGATATAATAGATACAAGCAAAAAACATAGACATAATAGATATAATAGATACAGGTATAAAATATAGACATAATAGATATAGGTATAAAATATAGACATAAAAGATATAATAGATATAGTTATAAAATATAGACATAATAGATATAATAGACATAGGTATGAAATACAGACATAACAGACATAAGAGATATAGGTATAAAATATAGACATAATAGATATAGTAGATACAGGTATAAAATATAGATATAAAGATGTGGGTTTAAAATATAGATATAATAGACATAATAGATGTACGTATAAAAATAAATATAATAGATACAGGTGTAAAATATACCCAATAGATATAAAAGATATAAGTATAAAATATACATATAATAGATATAATTATAAAACATAAATATAATAGATATAATAGATATAGGTATAAAATACAGACATAATAGATATAATAGATATAGGTATAAAATATAGATATAGATATAATGGATATAGGTATCAAATGTAGATATAATGGATATAGGTATAAAATATAGATATAGTGGATACAATAGATATAGGTATAAAATATAGACATAATAGATATAATAGATATAGGAATAAAATACAGACGTAATAGATATAATAGATAAAGATATAAAATATAGACATAATAGATATAATAGATATTGGTATAAAACATAGACATAATAGATATAGGTATAATATATAGACATAATTGATATAATATATATAGGTATAAAATATAGAAATAAGAGGTATAATAGATATAGGTATAAACTACAGACATAATAGATATCATCGATATAGGTATAAAATATAGACATAAGAGATATACCTATAAAATATTAACATAATAGATATAATAGATATAGGTAAAAAATATAGACATAAGAGATATAATAGATATAGGTATAAAATATAGACATAATAAATATATTCAATACAGGTATAAAATATAGTCATAATATATATAGATATAAAGTATAGACATTATGGATATAATAGATATCGGAATAAAATATAGACATAATACATGCAAAAGATACATGTATAAAATATAGAAATAATAGAAACAATAGATATAGGTATAAAATATAGACATAATGGATATAATAGATATAGGTATAAAATATAGACATAATAGAAACAATAGATATAGGTATAAAATATAGACATAATAGATATAGGTATAAAATATAGACATAAAAGATATAATAGATGTAGATATAAAATATAGACGTAATAGATATTATAGATATAGGTATAAAATATAAACATGATAAATATAATTGATATGGGTATAAAATATAGACATAATGGATATAATAGTATAGGTATAAAATATAGAAATAAGAGGTATAATAGATATAGGTATAAAATATAGACATAATAGATATCATCGATATAAGTATAAAATATAGACATAAGAGATATAGCAAAAATAGTAACGTAATAGATATAATAGATATAGGTAAAAAATATAGACATAAGAGATATAATAGATACAGGTATAAAATATAGACATAATATATATAATCAATACAGGTATAAAATATAGACATAATATATATAGATATAAAGTATAGACATTATAGATATAATAGATATCGGTATAAAATATAGACATAATACATGCAAAAGATATATGTATAAAATATAGGAATAATAGAAACAATAGATATAGGTATAAAATATAGACATAATAGATATAATAGATATAGGTATAAAATATAGACATAATAGATATCATATATATAGGTATAAAATATACACATAATAGATATGATAGATATAGGTATAAAATATAGACATAATAGATATAATAGATACAGGTATAAAATATAGACCATATATATATAATAGATTTAGGTATAAAATATAGACATAATAGATATAATAGATACAGGTACAAAATATAGATATAATAGATATAAAAGATATATATGTATAAAAAAATAGATATAATAGATACAGGTATAAAATATAGACATAACTGATATAATAGATAAAGTTATAAAATATAGATATAATAGATATAATAGATATACGTATAAAATATAGATATAATTGATATAGTCATAAAATATAGATATAATAGATATAATATATATTGGTATAAAATATAGATATAATAGATATAATTACAAAATATAAATCTAATAGCTATAATAGATATAGGTATTAAATATAGATATAAGAAATATAGGTATACCCATCAACTTTTCAGCACCCATCAATTCATCATTTATATCTTGTATAACTCCCCAATGCAAGCCCTCCCTCCTCCCCCCTCCCCCCTCCCCATGATAGGCACCAGTGCGTGATGTTCCCCTTCCCGAGTCCAAGTGATCTCATTGTTCAGTTCCCACCTATGAGTGAGAACATGCGGTATTTGGTTTTCTGTTCTTGTGAAAGTTTGCTAAAGTATAATAAAAAAATATATATATAGGTATAAAATGTAGTTATAATAGATATAGACATAAAATATAGACATATTATATATAATATATATAGATAGAAAATATAGACATAATAGATATGGTTATAAAATATAAACATAATAGATATAAGAGATATAGGTATAAACTGTAGACATAAGAAATATAATAGATATAGGTATAAAATATAGACATAATAGATATAATAGATGTAGGTAAACAATATAGACATAATAGACATAATAGATATAGGTACAAAATATGGACATAATAGATACAATAGATATAGGTTTAAAATATAGACTTAATAGAAATAATACATATAGGGATAAAATATAGACATAATAGATATAATAGATACAGGTATAAAATATAGTAATAAAAGATATAATACAGATAGGTATGAAATATAGACACCATAAATATAACAGATATAAGTATAAAAAATAGACATAATAAATATAGGTATAAAATATAGACATAATAGATATAATAGATATAGGTTAAAAAAATAGACATAATAGATATAATACATATAGGTATAAAATATAGACGTAACAGATATAATAGACATAGGTATAAAAATAGACAAAATAGATATAATAGATATAACTATAAAAAATAAACATAATAAATATAATAGATACAGGTACAAAATATAGATATAATATATATAGGTATAAAATAGAGCTATAATAGATATAATAGATATATGTATAAAAAATAGATATAATAGATACAGGTATAAAATATAGACAATAGATATAATAGATATAGGTATAAAATATATATATAATGGATATAATTATAAATTATAAATATAATAAATATAATAGATATAGAAAAAAATGTAGATATAATAGATACAGGTATAAAATATGGTTATAATAAATATTAGTACACAACATAGATATAATAGTTAATGTAGATATAGGCATAAAATATAGACATAATAGATATGATAGATATATGTATAAAATATAGATATAATAGATATAATGGATACAGGTATCAAATACCAATATAATAGAAATAGCTATAAAATATAGATATAGTGGATATAATAGATATAGGCATAAAATACAGACATAATAGATATAATAAATATAGGTATAAAATATAGACATAATAGATATAATAGATAAAGATATAAAATATAGACATAATAGATGTAATAGATATAGGTATAAAATATCGACATAATAGATATGGGTATAAAATATAAACATAATAGATATAATAGATATAGGTATAAAATATAGACATAAGAGATATAATAGATATAGGTATGAAATACAGACATAATACACATAATCGATACTGGTATAAACTATAGACATAATAGATATAGGTATAAAGTATAGACATAATAAATATAATAGATATAGGTATAAAATATAGACATAATACATACAATAGATATAAGTATAATTTAGAGACATAATAGATTTGATAGATATAGGTGTAAAATATAGACATAATAGATATAATACGCATAGCTATAAAATAGAGTCATAATAGATACAATAGATATAGGTATAAAATATAGACATAAGAGACACAGGTATAAAATATAGACATAATAGATATAATAGATATAGGTATAAAATATATATATAATGGATATAATTATAAATTATAAATATAATAAATATAATAGATATAGAAAAAAATGTAGATATAATAGATACAGGTATAAAATATGGTTATAATAAATATTAGTACACAACATAGATATAATAGTTAATGTAGATATAGGCATAAAATATAGACATAATAGATATGATAGATATATGTATAAAATATAGATATAATAGATATAATGGATACAGGTATCAAATACCAATATAATAGAAATAGCTATAAAATATAGATATAGTGGATATAATAGATATAGGCATAAAATACAGACATAATAGATATAATAAATATAGGTATAAAATATAGACATAATAGATATAATAGATAAAGATATAAAATATAGACATAATAGATGTAATAGATATAGGTATAAAATATCGACATAATAGATATGGGTATAAAATATAAACATAATAGATATAATAGATATAGGTATAAAATATAGACATAAGAGATATAATAGATATAGGTATGAAATACAGACATAATACACATAATCGATACTGGTATAAACTATAGACATAATAGATATAGGTATAAAGTATAGACATAATAAATATAATAGATATAGGTATAAAATATAGACATAATACATACAATAGATATAAGTATAATTTAGAGACATAATAGATTTGATAGATATAGGTGTAAAATATAGACATAATAGATATAATACGCATAGCTATAAAATAGAGTCATAATAGATACAATAGATATAGGTATAAAATATAGACATAAGAGACACAGGTATAAAATATAGACATAATAGATATAATAGATATGGTACAAAATATAGACATAATACATATAGTCGATACAGGTATAAAATATAGACATAATACATATAATCGATACAGGTATAAAATATAAGCATAATAGATATAGGTATAAAATACAGACATAATACATATAATAAGTATAGGTATAAAATATAGACATAATACATATAATAGATATAGGTATAAAATATAGACATAATAGATATAACAAATATAGGTATAAAATAGAGACATAATAGATTTGATTGATATAGGTATAAAATACAGAGGTAATAGATATAATAGACATAGGTGTAAAATATAGACGTAATAGATATAATAGATATAGGGACAAAATACACACATAATAGATATAATAGATAAAGGTATAAAATAGAGATATAATAGATATAGGCATAAAATACAGATATAATAGATATAATAGATATAAGTATAAAATATAGATATAATTGATATAGTCATAAAATATAGATATAATAGATATAATAGATACAGGTATAAAATATAGGTATAATAGATATAATTATAAAATATAAATCTAATAGATATAATAGATATAGGTATTAAATATACATATAAGAAATATAGGTATAAAACATACTTAGATATACGTATAAAATATAGATATAATAGAAATAATAGATAGAGGTATAAAATGTAGACAAAATAGATATAATAGATATAGTTATAAAATATAGACATAAACGATATAATAGACATAGGTATACAATATAGACAAAATAGACATAAAAGATATAGGTATAAAATATAGATATAATAGATATAATAGAAATAGGTAAAAAATATAGACATAATAGATATAGGTATAAAATATAGACATAATAGACATAACAGATATAGGTATAAAATATAGATATAATAGATATATAGATATAGTTATAAAATATAGCCGTCATAGATATAAAAGATATAGGTATAAAATATAGACATAATAGATATAATATATATAGGTATAAAATATAGACATAATAGATAAAGGTATAAAATATAGACATGATATATATAATAGATATAGGTATTAAATATAGACATAATAGATATAGGTATAAAATATAGACATAATAGATATAGGTATTAAATATAGACATAACAGATATATTAGGTTTAGGTATAAAATATAGTCGTAATAGATGAAGGTATAAAATATAGACATAAAAGATATAATAGATACAGTTATCAAATATAGACATAATATATATAATAGATATAAGAATAAAATAAAGACATAATAGATATAGGAATAAAATACAGACATAATAGATATAGGTATAAAATATAGACATAATAGATATAATAGATACAGGTAAAAAATATTGCCATAATATATAATGGATATAGGTAAACAATATAGACATAATAGATATAGGTATAAAAAATAGACATAATAGATATAATAGATATAGATATGAAATACAGACATAATAGATATTATAGATATAGGTATAAAATATAGACAAAATAGATGTAATAGACATAGGTATAAAATATAGACCTAATAGATATAAGAGATATTGGTATAAAATATAGACATAAAATATATAATAGATAGTGGTATAAAATATAGATATAATAGACATAGGTATAAAATATCGATATAATACAAATATTAGATATCAGTATAAAATATAGATATAATAGATATAGGTATAAATTATGGATATAATAGTTATAATAGATATAGGAATAAAATATAGATATAATAGATATAATTATAAAATATAAATATAATAGATATAATAGATAAAGGTATAAAATATAGATATAATAGATATAGGTATGAAATATAGTTATAGTAGATATAGCTATAAAATAAAGATATAATAGATATAATAGATATATGTATAAAATATTGACATAATAGATATAATAGATATAGGTATAAAATACAGACATAATAGATATAAGTATAAAATATAGAAATAATAGATATAATAGATATAGGTATAAAATATAGACATAATAGGTATAGGTATAAAATATAGACATAATAGATATAATAGATATAGGTATAAAATGTAGACATAGTAGATATAATAGATATAGGTATAAAACATAGACATAATAGATATAGGTATAAAATATAGACATAATAGATATAGGTATAAAATATACACCTAATAGATATAAGAGATATAGGTATAAAACATAGACATAATAGATATAATAGATACACGTATAAAATATAGTTATTACAGATATAGGTATAAAATATAGATATAATAGATATAATAGATAGACATAATAGATATAATAGATGTAGGTATAAAATATAGATACAATAGATGTAATGGATATGGGTATCAAATATACATATAATAGATATAGGTATAAAATATCGATATAGTGGATATAATAGATATAGGTATGAAATATAGACATAATCGATATAATAGATATAGGTAGAAAATATAGACATGATAGATATAATAGATATAGGTATTAAAAATAGACATAATAGATATAATCGATATAGGTATAAAATATAGACATAAGAGATATAGGTATAAAATATAAACATAACAGATATAATAGATATAGGTGAATGATATAGACATAATAAATATCATATATAGGTATAAAATATGGACATAATAGACATAATAGATATAGGTATAAAATATAGACATAATAGATATAATACATACAGGTAAAAAATATAGACATACGACGTATAATAGATATAGGTATGAAATATAGATATAATAGATATAATAGATAGAGGTATAAAATATAGACATCATAAATATAATCGATACAGGTATTAAATATAGACAAAATAGATATAGGTATAAAGTATAGACATAATAGATATAATAGATATCGGTATAAAATATAGACTTAATACATACAATCGATTTAGGTATAAAATATAGACATTATAGACAATAGATATAGGTATAAAATATAGACATAATAGATATAATAGATATAGGTATAAAATATAGACATAATAGATATAATAGATATAGGTATAAAATATAGACAGAATAGATATAGGTATAAAATATAGACATAATAGATATAATAGATGCAGGCACAAAATACATATATAATAAATATAGGTATAAAATATAGATATAATAGATATAATTGATATACGTATAAAATATAGATATAATTGATATAGTCATAAAATATAGATATAATAGACGTAATACATATGGGTATAAAATATAGACATAATAGATATAGGTTTAAAATATAGATATAATAGATATAATAGATATAGTAATAAAATATAGACGTAATGGATATTATACATATAGGTATAAAATATAAACATAAAAGATATAAGAGATATGGCTATAAAATATAGACATAATAGATATTATAGATATAGGTATAAAATACAGACATAATAGATATAATAGATATAGGTATAAAATATACACATAATAGGTATAATAGATAAAGTTATAAAATATAGATATAATAGATATAAGTATAAAATATAGATATAATAGATATAATAGATATACGTATAAAAAATTGAAATAATAGATACAGGTGTAAAAAATAGACAATAGATATAATATATATAGGTATAAAATAAAGATATAGTAGACATAATTATAAAATTATATACATAATTGATATAGGTAAAAAACATAGATATAACATAGATATAACATAGATAAAACATAGATATAAAGTATATAGGTATAAAATATGGTTATAATAGATATAGGTATAAAATATAGATATAATAGATATAGGTATAAAATATAGATATAATAGGTATAACAGATATAGTTATAAAATATAGACATAAGAGTTATAATAGATATAGGTATAAAATATAGACATAATAGATATAGGTACAATATTTAGACATAATAGATATAATAGATATAGGTATAAAATATAGACATAATAGATATAATAGTTATAGGTATAAAATATAAACATAATAGATTTAATAATTATAGGTGTATAATATAGACCTAATAGATATAATAGTTATAGGTATAAAATATATACATAATAGATATAGGTATAAAATATAGACAGAATAGATATAACAGATATAGTTATACAATATAGAGATAATAGTTATAATAGATATAGGTATAAAATCTAGACATATTAGGTATAGGTATAAAATACAGACAGAGTAGATGTAATAGTTATAGGTGTAAAATATAGACATAATAGGTATAGTACATATAGGTATAAAATTTAGACAGAATAAATATAAGAGATATAGGTATGAAGTATACACATAATAGATATAACAGATACTGGTATAAAACATAGACATAATGGATATAATAGATATAGGTATAAAATATAGACATAAAAGATATAATAGAGGTATAAAATATAGACATAATAGATATAATTGATAGAGCTATAAAATATACACATAATAGATATAATAGATATAGATATAAAATATAGATATAATAGATATAGGTATAAAATATAGATATAATGGATATAATATATATAGGTATAAAATACAGATATAACAGATATAGCTATGAAATATAGACACAATAGATATACATATGGGAATAAAATAAAGATGTAATAGATATAGGTATAAAAATAGATATAATAGATATAATAGATATAGGTATAAAATATATACATAATAGATGTAATAGAAATAGGTATAAAATATAGACATAATAGATATAATAGAGGTATAAAATATAGACATAATAGATATAATAGATAAAGTTATAAAATTTAGACATAATAGATATAATAAATATAGGTATAAAATATACACAAAAAGATATAATACATATACGTATAAAATATAGACAGAATAGATATCATAGATATAGGTGTAAAATATAGACATAATAGATATAGATATAAAATATAGACATAATATATATAATGGATATAGATATAAAATATAGACATAATAGATATAATAGATATAGTTATAAAATATAGACATAATAGATATAATAGGTATAGGTAAAAAATATAGACGTAATAGATTTAGGTAGAAGATATAGACATAATAGATATAAAAGATATAGGTATAAAATATAGGCATAATAGATATAATAGATAAAGATATAAAATATAGAAATAATTGATATAATAGATATTGGTATAAAATATAGACACAATAGATATAGGTATAAAATATAGACATAATAGATATAATAGATATAGGTATAAAATATAGACATAGGTGGTGTAATAGATATAGGCATAAAATATAGAGATAATAGATATTATAGGTACAGGTATAAAATTTAGATACCATAGATATAAGTGTAAAATATAGATATAATAGGTATACGTATAAAAAATAGATATAATAAATACAGTTATAAAATATAGACAGTAGATATAATAGATATAGGTATAAAATATAGATATAATAGATATAATTGAAATGGGTATTAGATATAGACAAAATTGATATAAAAGATATAGGTATAAAAAATAGACATAATAGATATAATAAATATATTTATAAAATATAGACATAATAGATATAATAGATATATGTATAAGATAGAGACATAATAGATATAATAGATATAGATAAAAAAAGACATAATAGATATAATAGGTACAGCTATGAAATATAGACATAATAGATATAATAGATATAGGTATAAAATGTAGACGTAGTAGATATGATAGATATAGCATAAAATACAGTCATAATCGATATAATAGATATAGGTATAATATATAGACATAATTGATATAATAGATATAGGTATAAAATATAGACATAACAGATATAAGTATAAAATATACTCATTATACATATAATACATATAGGTATAAAATATAGACATGTTAGATATAATAGACATAGGTATAAAATATAGACAGAGTAGATATAATAGATATTGTTATAAAATATAGACATAATGGATACAATAGATGTAGTTATAAAATATAAACTATATCTATTATAAGTATTACATCTATATTTGATACCTATATTTATTATATCTATATTTTATACCTATATCTATCATATCTATTATATCCATATTTTACACGTATATCTATTTTATCTATATTTTATACCTATATCTATTATATCTATGATGTCTATATTTTATACCTATATGTATTACATCTTTTATGTCTATATTTTATATCTATGTATATTATATCTATTATGTCTGAATTTCATAACTCTCTTATAACTATTATGTCCATATTTTATATCTATATCTATTAAAACTACTATGTTTATGTTTCATATGTCTATCTATTATATCAATTATGTCTATATTTTATACCTATATCTATTATATCTATTATTTATATATTTTATACGTGTATCTATTATATCTATTATGTCTATATATTATACCTATATCTATAATATCTATTATGTCTACATTTTATATCTATATCTATTATATCTTCAATGTCTGTATTTTATACCTATATCTATTATATCAATTATGTCTATACTTTATACCTATATCTATTATATCTATTATTTGTATGTTTTATACCTATATCTATTATGTCTATTATGTCTATATTTTATACCTATACCTATTATATCTATTATGTCCATATTTTATACCTATAACTATTATATCTTATATGTCTGTATTTGATACCTATAACTATTGTTATATTTTATATCTATATCTATTATATATACTCTGTGTATATTTTATACCTATATCTATTATATCTATTCCGTCTATATTTTATACCTATATCTATTATATCTACTTTGTCTATATTTTATACCTATATTTATTATATCTATTATGTCTATATTTTATACCTATATCTTTTATATCTTTTTTGACTATATCTATTTCTATTATATCTGTTATGTCTATATTTAAAACGTATATCTATTATGTCTATATATTATACCTATATCCTTTATATCTATTATGTCTATATTTTATAACTACATCTATTGTATCCATTATGTCTATATTTTATAACAATATCTATTATATCTACTCTGTCTATATTTTATACCTATGTCTATTATATCTAACATGTCTGTATTTTATACCTATATGTATTATATGTATAATGAGTATATTTCATACTTATATCTATTTTGTCGATATTTTATACCTCTAACTCTTATATCTATTATGTCTATATTTCATACCTATATCTATTGTATCATTTATGTCTATATTTTATACCTATATCTATTATTTTTATATTTTTTACCTATATCTATTATATCTATTATGTCTCTATTTTATACCTATATCTATTATATCTATTATGTCTATATTTTTGGCCTATATCTATTATATCTTTTATGTCTATATTTTATACCTGTATCTATTATATCCATTATATGTATATTTTATACATATATCTATTATATCCATTATATCTATATTTTATATCTGTATCTATTATGTCTCTGTTTTATACCTATGTCTATTATATTTGTTATACTTATATTATATAACTATATCTATTATATCTGTATTTTATTCCTATATCTATGATATCTATTTTATCTGTATTTTATACCTATATCTATTATATCTATATTTTACACCTGTTTCTATTATATCTATTATGTCTATATTTTATACCTATATCTGTTGTATCGATTACGTCCATATTTTATACCTATATCTATTATATCAATTTTTTATATCCATATCTATTATATCTATATTTTATAACTATATCTATTGTAACTATTATGTCTATATTTTATAACTATATATATTATATCTATTATGTCTATCATTTATACCTATAACTATTATGTCTATATTTTGTACATATATGTATTATATCTATTATGTCTATATTTTGTACATATACCTATTATGTCTATATTTTATACCGATATCTACTAAACCTATTTCGTCTATATTTTAAACCTATATCTATTATGTCTATATTTTATACTTGCACCTGTTATATCCATTATGTCTATATTTTATACCTATATCTATTATATCTATAATGTCTATATTTTATAGCTATACCTATTATATCTATTATTTCTGTATTTTATACGTATATCTATTATATCTGTTACATCTACATTTTATACCTATATCTATTATATCTATTAGGTCTATATTTTATAGCTATATCTATTATATCTATTATGTCTATATTTTTTATGTATATCTATTATATCTATTATGTCTATTTTATACCTTCATCTATTATATGTATTATGTCTACATTTTTACCTTTATCTATTATTTCTATTATGTCTATATTTTATACCTATATCTATTATGTCTATATTTTTTACCTGTATCTATTATATCTATTATGTCTATCTTTTATACCTATATTTAATATATCTATTATGTTTTTATTTTATACCTATATCGATAATATCTATTTTGTCTATATTTTATAACTATATCAATGATATCAATTATGTCTAGATTTTATACCTTCATCTATTATGTCTATATTTTATACTTTTATCTATTATATCTATTATGTCCATATTTTATACCTGCATCTATTACGTCTATATTTTATACCTATATCTACTATATCTGTCTATATTTTATACCTATATATATTATGTCTATATTTTATACCTATATCTATTATGCCTATATTTTATACCCATATCTATTATGTCTATATTTTATACCTCTCTCCATTATATCTACTATGTCTATATTTTAAACCTATATCTATTGTGTCTATTATGTCTATATTTTATACCTATATCTATTATATCTCTTATGTTTATATTTTATTCCCATATCTGTTTTATCTATTTTATCTATATATTATACCTATATCTATTATATTTATTGTATCTATATTTTATAACTACATCTACTATGTCTACATTTTATACCTATGTCTATGATATCTATTATGTATATATTTTAGTGCTCTATTATATCTATTAAGTCTATATTTTATACCTATATCTATTTTGTCTATATTTTAAAACTATTTCCTTTATATATATTATATCTATATTTCATACCTCTATCTATGATATCTCTTATGTCTATATTTTACACCTCTATTATATCTCTTATGTCTATATTTCTTACCTCTATCTATTGTATCTTTAATATCTATATTTTATACCTCTATTTATTTTATGTATTATATCTATGTTTTATACCTCTTTCTGTTATATCTGTCTATATTTTAAACGTATATCTATTTTATCTATTATATCTGTATTTTTTTCCTGTATCTGTTATATTTATTATAGCTATATTTTACAACAATATCTTATATGTCTATATTTTATACTTATATCTATTATATCTATTATGTGTATATTTTATACCTATATCTTTTATACGTATTTTCTATATTTTATACCTCTATTATATCCCTTATGTGTATATTTTATAACTCTATCTATTGTATCTCTTATATCTATATTTCATACCTATATCTATTATATCTATTATATCTGTTTTATATCTCTATTGTATTTATTCTGTCTATGTTTTATACCTCCCTCTATTATATCTATTATGTCTATATTTTATACCTCTATTATATCTATTATGTCTATATTTTATACCTCTATCTATTATGTATATTATGTCTATATTTTATAACTATATTTATTATATCTATTATGTGTATATTTTATACCTATGTCTATTATATCTATTATGTCTATATTTTATAACTATATCCATTATATCTATTATGTCTATATTTCATACCTATATCTATTATAACTGTTATGTCTATATTTTCTAGGTATATCTATTATGTCTATATTTTATACCTATATGTATTATGACTGTATTTTATACGTAATCTATTATGTCTTTATTTTATACCTGTATCTATTATATCTATTGTCTATATTTTATAACTGTATCTATTATATCTATTATGTCTATATTTTATACCTATATCTATTATGTCTACATTTTTTACCTATATCTATTATGTCTTTTATGTCTATATTTTATACCTATATCTATTATAACCATTATGTCTATATTTTATACCTATATCTATTATATCAATTATGTCTATATTATATACCTCTATCTATTATATCTATTATGTCTATATTTTATACCTGTATCTATTATATCTATATTTTGTACAATATCTGTTATTTCTAGTATTTCTATATTTTATAACTATATATATTATATCCATTATGTCTTTTATGTCTATATTTAATACCTATATCTATTATAACCATTATGTCTATATTTTATACCTATATCTATTATATGAATTTTGTCTATATTATATACCTCTATCTATTATGTCTATTATGTCTATATTTTATACCTATATCTATTATATCTATATTTTATATCAATATCTATTATTTCTAGTATTTCTATATTTTATAACTATATATATTATATCTATTATGTCTTTATTTTATACCTCTCTCTATTATATCTATTATGTCTATATATTATACCTATAGTTATTATGTCTATATTTTATACCTATATCTATTATATCCATTATGTCAATATGTTATAAGTAAATCTATTATATCTATTATGTCTATATTTCAAACCTATATCTATTATATCTATTATGTATATATCTATTATATCAATTATGTCTATATTTTATACCTATACCTATCAAATCTATTATGTCTGTGTTTTATAACTGTATCTATTATATCTATATTTTCTACCTACATATATTATAGCTATATTTTATACCTATATCTAGTTTATCTATTATATCTATATTTTATACCTATATATATATTATCCATTATATCTCTATTTTATACCTATATCTATTATATCTATATTTCACACCTATATCTATTATAACTATTATATCTGTATTTTATACCTATATCTATTATGTCTATATTTTATACCTATATCTATTATATCTATTTTGTCTCTATTTTATACCCATATCTATTATATCTATTATGTCTATATTTTATACCCATATCTATTATATCTGTTATGTCTGTATTTCATACCTATATCTATTATATCTATTATGTCTATATTTTATATCTGTATCTATTATATCTATTATATCTATATTTTATAGCTATATCTATTATATCTATTTTAACTATATTATATACCTATATCTATTACATCTATATTTTATACCTATATATATTATATCTATCATATTTGTATTTTATATCTATTATATCTATATTTTATATCTCTATTTATTTGATCTATATTTTTAGCTATATCTATTATATCCGTATTTGATAACTATATATATATTGTATCTATTGAAACTATATTTTATACCTATATCTATTATATCTATATTTTATACCTATATCTCTTTTATCTATTATATCTTTATTTTATACCTGTATCTATTATATTTATTTTTTATACATATGTCTATTATATAAATTATATCTATATTTTATACTTATATCTATTATTTTATATTTTATGCCTGTATCTTTTATATCTATTATGTCTATATTTTATACCTATGTCTATTATGTCTATTATGTCTATATTTTATACCTATATTTATTATATTTATTAGGTCTATATTGTATACCTATAACTATTGTACGTATTATGTCTTTATTTTATATCTATATATATTATATCAATTATGTCTATACTTTATACCTATATCTATTATGTCTATATTTTATACCTGAATCGATTATATTTATTATGTTTATATTTTATACCTATATCTATTATATCTCTTATGTTTATATTTTATACCTATATCTATTATAACTATTATGTTGATATTTTATAACCATATCTATTATGTCTATATTTTATACCTATATCTATTATATCTATTATGTCTATATTTTATACCTATATCTATTATATCTATTATGTATATGTTTTATACCTATATCTATTTTGTCTATATTTTATACCAATATCTATTATATCTGTTATGTCTGTATTTCATACCTACATCTATTATATCTATTATGTCTATATTTTATACCTATATCTATTATATCTATTATGTCTCAATATTATACTTATATCTATTATGTCTATATTTGACACCTATATCTATTATATCTATTATGTCTGTATTTTATATCCATATCTATTATATCTATAATGTCTGTTTTTTATCCCTCTATCTATTATATCTATTATGTCTATATATTATAACTCTATCCATTATATCTATTATGTCTATATTTTAAACCTATATATACTATGTCTATTTAATACCGATATCTATGATATCTATTATGTCTATATTTTATTCCTCTATCTATTATATCTCTTATGTCTATATTTTATACCTATATCTATTATATCTATTATGTCTAAATATCGTACCTATAATTATTATGTCTATATTTTATACCTATATCTATGGAACTATTATGTCTATATTTTATAACTATATCTGTTATAGCTATTATGTCTATATTTTATACCTATATCTATTATATCTATTATGTCTATATTTTATACCTATATCTGTTATGTCTATATTTTATACCTATAACTAGTGTATCAATTATGTCTATATTTTATACCTATATCTATTATATCTATTATGTCTACGTTTTATACCGATATCTATTATGTCTATATTTTATACCTATATCTATTATATCTAATATGTCTATATTGTATACTTATATCTGTTATATCTATTATGTCTATATTTTATACCTATATTTATTAGATCTATTATGTCTATATTTTATGTCTATATCTTTTATATCTATTTTGTCTATATTTTATACCTATTTCAATTATGTCTATATTTTATTCCAATATCTATTATGTCTATATTTTATACTTATATCTATTATATCTATTATGTCTATATTTTATACCTGTATCTGTTATATCTATTTTTTACACGTATGTCTATTATATCTATCATATCTATATTTTATACCTGTATATATTATATCCATTATGTCTATATTTTATACCTATATCTATTTTATCTGTCTATATTTGATACGTATATCTATTATATCTATTATGTCTATATTTTATACCTATATCTATTATGTCTTATCTATTATATCTACTATGTCTATATTTCATACCTATGCCTATTATATCTATTATGTCTATATTTAATACCTATTTCAATTATGTGTATGTTTTATACCTATATCTATTATATCTATTATGTCTATATTTTATAGCTATATCTATTTTGTCTATTATGTCTATATTTTATACCGGTATCTATTATGTTTCTTTTTTATACCAATATTTATTATATCTATTATGTCTATATTTTATACCTATATATCTTATATCTATTTTGTCTATATTTTATACCTGTTTCAATTATGTCTATATTTTATTCCTATATCTATTATATCTAGTATGTCTATATTTTATACCTATTCTATTATATCTACTATGTCTATATTTCATACCAGTTTCTATAATATCGATTATGTCTATATCTTATACATATATCTGTCATATCTATAATGTCTATATTTTATACCTGTATCTATTATGTCTATGTTTTATAACTATATCTATTATATCAATTATGTCTATATTTTATGCCTATATCTATTATATCTATTATGTCTATATTTTATACGTCTACCGTATCTATTATGTCTATATTTTACACCTCTATCTAATATATCTACTATGTCTATATTTTATAACTATATCTTTTATATCAATTATGTCTATATCTTATACATATATATATTATATCTATTATGTCTATATTTTATACCTATATTTATTATATCTATTATGTCCATATTTTATACCTATATCTTTTATATCTCTGTTGTCTATATTTTATACCTATTTCAATTATGTCTATATTTTATTCCTTTAATTATTATATCTATTGTATCTATATTATACCTATACAAATTATATCTTTTATGTCTATATTTTATACCTATATCTATTATATCTATTATGTCTTTATTTTAAAACCTATACCTATTGTAGCTATTATGTCTATATTTCATTCCTATATCTATTATAAACATTATGTCTATATATTCTACCTATCTCTATTATGTCTATATTTTATACCTATATCTATTATAATTATTATGTCTATATTTGATACCTATATCAATTATATCTATTATGTCTATATTTTATATCGATATCTATTATGTCTATATTGTATACCTATATCTTTTATATCTATTATGTCTATATTGTATATCTGTATCCATTATATCTATCATGTCTATATTTTATACCTATATATATTGTATCTATTATGTCTATATCTGATACATATATCTATTTTATCTATTATGTCTATATTTCATACCTGTACCTATTATATCTATTATATCTATATTTTATATTTATATCTATTATAACTATTATGTCTCTATCTTATACATATATCTATTATATCTATTATGTCTATATTTTATAAATATATTTATTATATCTACTATGTCTATTTTTTATACCTATATCTTTCATATCTATTATGTCTATGTTGTATACGTATATCTATTATATCGATTATGACTATGTTTTATACCTATATATTATACCTATTATGTCTATATTTTATACCTATATCTGTTATATCTATTATGTGTATATTTCATACGTATATCTATTAGGTCTATATTTTATACCTCTTTCTATTATATCTATTATATCTATATTTTATACCTATATCTATTATAACTATATTTAATATCTAATATGTCTATAATTTATACCTATATCTATTATGTCTATATTTTATATCTATATCTATTATATCTATTATGTCTATATTTTATCCCTATATCTATTATATCTATTATGTCTATATTTTTTAACTATATCTTTTATATCTCTGTTGTCTATATTTTATACTTATTTCAATTACGTGTATATTTTATTCCTATATCAATTATATCTATTATGTCTATATTTTCTACCTATATCTATTACATCTATTATGTCTATACTTCATACCTATATCTATTATATCGACTATGTCTATATCTAATACATATATTTATTATATCTATTATGTCTATATTTTGTACCTATATCTATTATATCGATAATGTCTGTATCTTATACATATATATATTGTATCTATTATGTCTATATTTTATACCTATATCTATTATATCTATTATGTCTATATCTTATACATATATCTATTATATCTATTATGTCTATATTTTATACCTATAACTATTATATCTATTATGTCTACATTTCATACCTATATCTATTACATCTATTAGGTCTATATTTTGTACCTATATCTATTATGTCTATATTTTATACCTATATCTATTATAATTAGTATGTCTATACTTGATACCCATATCTGTTATATCAATTATGTCTATATTTTATACCTATTCTATTATATCTATTATGTCTATATTTTATACCTATATCTATTACGTCTATATTTTAACCCCATCTCTATTATATCTATTATGTTTATATTTTATACCTATATCTATTATATCTATGTCTATATTTTATAACTATATCTATTATGTCTATATTTTATACCGATATGTATTATGTCTATATCTTATACATATATCTATTATATCTATTATGTCTATATTTGATACCTATATTTTTCATATCTATTTTGTCTATATTTTATACCTATTTCAATTATGTCTGTATTTTATTCCTATATCTATTATATCTATTATGTCTATATTTTATACCTCTATCTATTATATCTATTATATCTATATTTTATACCTATACCTATTATATCTATTATACCTGTATCTTATACATATATCTATTATATCTATTATGTGTATATTTTATATCTATATCTATTATGTCTATATTTCATACCTATATTTTTATACCAGTTATGTCTATATTTTACACCTATATGTATTATATCCATTATGTCTATATTTTATACCGATATCTATTATATCTACGATGTCTATATTTTACACCTATATCCATTGTATCTATTACGTCTATATTTTATACCGATCTCTATTGTATCTATTATGTTTATATTTTATACCTATATCTATTATATTTATGTCTGTATTTTATACCTATATCTATTTTGTCTATATTTTATACCTATATCTATTATATCTATTATGTCTATATTTTATACCTATATCTATTATATCGATTATGTCTATATCTTATAAATATGTCTATTATATCTATTATGTCTATATTTCATCCCTATATGTATTAAAATCATTACGTCTATATTTTGTACCTATATCTATTATGTCTATATTTTATACCTATATCTATTTTAATTATTATGTCTATATATGATACCTATAACTATTATATCTATTATGTCTATATTTCATACCTATATCTATTCTGTCTATATCTTATACCTATATCTATTATATCTACTATGTCTATATTTCATACCTATGCCTATTATATCTATTATGTCTATATTTCATACTTTTTTCAATTATGTGTATGTTTTATACCTATATCTATTAAATCTATTTTGTCTATATTTTCTACCTATTTAAATTATGTCTATATTTTATTCCTACATCTATTATATCTATTATGTCTATATTTTATAGCTATACCTATTTTATCTATTATGTCTATTTTTTATACCGATATCTATTATGTCTACTTTTTATACCTATATTTATTATATCTATTATTTCTATATTTTATAACTATATATTTTATATCTATTTTATACCTGTTTTAATATAGTTATAAAATATAGACATAATAGATATTGGTATTAAATACAGACATAATAGATATAATAGAACTAGGTTTAAAATATAGACATAATAGATATAATAGATATATGTATCAAATATAGACATAATAATTATAATAGATATAGTTATAAAATATAGACATAATAGATATAGGTACAAAATATAGACATTATGGTTATAATAGATATAGGTATGAAATATAGACATAATGGATATAATAGGTAAAGTTTTAAAAACAAAGACATAATAGATATAATAGATACAGGTATAAGATATAGACATAATAGATATAATAGATATAGGTATAAAAATATAGACATAATAGCTTTAATAGATATAGGTATAAAACATTAATATAATAGATATAAAAGATATAGGTGTAAACTACAGACATAATAGATATAATAGATATTGGTATAAAATATTGACATAATAGATATAATAGATATAGATATAAAATATAGACATAATAGATATAGGTATAAAATATAGACATATTAGATATAATAATTATAGGTATAAAATATAGACATGATAGATATAATAGAAATAGGTATAAAATATAGACATTATGCATATAATAGATATAGGTATAAAATATAGACATAATAGACATAGGTATAAAATATGAACATAATAGATATAATAGATATAGCTGTAAAATACTGACATAAAAGATATAACAGATATAGGTGTAAAATGTAGACCTACAAGATATAATAGATATAGGCATAAAATGTAGACATAATAGAGATAGGTATAAAATATAGATATAATAGATACAGATATAAAATATAGACATAATATATACGATAGAGGTATAAAATATAGACCTAATAGTTATAATAGATATAGGTAAAATATATGGACAGTATAGATATAATAGACATAGGTATAAAATATAGACAAAATAGATATAATAGATACACGGGTAAAACATAGATATAATAGATATAGGTATAAAATATAGACATAATAGATAAAATAGAAATACGTATAAAATATAAATATAATAGACATAGATATAAATATTGATATAATAGATATAATATATACAGGTGTAAAATATAGATATAATACATATAATTATAAAAATATAAAATGTTATAGACATAATAGATATAGGTATAAAATATAGACATAACAGATATAATAGTTACAGGTACAAAACATAGATATAATAGATATAGGTATAAAATATAGATATAATAGATATAATTATAAAATATAATATAATAGATATAATAGATGTAGGTAAAAAATATAGATATAATGGATATAGGTATAAAATATGGTTATAATAGATATAAGTATATAAAATATAGATATAATAGATATAATAGATCTAGCCATAAAATATGACATAATAGATATGATAGATAGTATGTAGAAAACATAGATATAATGAATATAATGGATATAGCTATCAAACATAGTCATAATGATATAGCTATAAAATAAGATATAGCGGATATAATAGATATAGGCATAAAACATAGACATAATAGATATAAAAGATATAGGAATAAAATATAGACATAATAGATATAATAGATAAAGATATAAAATATAGACATAATAGATATACGTATAAATTATAGACATAATAGATATATAGATATAGGTATAAAATATAGATATAATAGATATAGGTATAAATATCATCGATATAAATATATGGATATACGTATAAAATATAGATATAATTGAAAAAGGTACAAAATATAGATATAGATATATAGATTAATGTTAAAAAAAGATAAAATAGATATAATAGATATAGGTATTAAATATAGACATAATGATATAATAGATATAGGTATCAAATATAGACATAATAGATATAATACATATAGGTATAAAATATAGACATAAATAGAGATACGTATAAACGATAGAATTATAGATAATAATAGTATAGGTATTAAATATGGACATAATAGATATAGGTATAAATATGGACATAATAAATAAGTAGATATACGTTTAAAATATAGACAATAGATGTAATAAATATACGTTATAAATATAGACAAATAGTATAGGATAAAAAATTAGACATAATAGTAATAGATTAAGGTAAAAATAGATATAATTGATATAATTAGAAAATATAGGTATAATAGATAGAGGTTAATAAAATACAGATCATAGATATGATAGATACACCTATAAAATATAGACATAATAGATATAATAGATATAGGTATAAAATATAGACATAATAGATATAAGAGATATAGGTATACAATACAGACATAATAGATATAATAGATATAGGTATAAAATATAGACATAATGGATATTATAGACAGTTATAAATATAGATATCGTAGATATAATAGATATAGGTATAAAATACAGACATAATAGATGTTACAGATATAGGTATAAACATAGACATAATTGATATAATAGATATAGGTATAAAATATAGACATAACAGATTTAAAAGATATAGGTATAAAATATAGATATAATAGATATAATAGATGTACGTATAATAAATAGATATAATAGATACAGTTATAAAATATAGACAACAGATAAAATAGATATAGGTATAAAATATAGATATAATAGATATAATTATAAAATATAAATATAAAAGATATAATAGATATAGGTATAAAATAGAGATAAAATAGATATAGTAGATACAGGAATAAAATACAGACATAATTGAAATAGGTATAAAATATAGACAAAATAGATATAAAAGATATAGGTATCAAATATAGACATAATAGATATAATAGATATATGTATAAGATATATACATAATAGATATAATAGATATAGGTATAAAATATAGACATAATAGATATAATAGATATAGGTATAAAATATAGACATAAATGATGTAGGTATAAAATATAGACATAATAGATATAATAGATATAGGTGTAAAATATAGACATAATAGGTATAGCTATAAAATATTGACATAATAGATATAATAGATATAGGCATAAAATATAGACATAATAGATATAATAGATATAGGTTTAAAATATAGAGCTAATAGGTATAATGGAGAGAGGTAAAAAACATAGAAATAATAGATATAGGTATAAAATATAGACATAATAGTTATAGTTATAAAATATAGACATAATAGATACATATAGGTATAAAATATAGACATAATACATATAGGTAAAAAATATAGACATAATAGATAAAATAGATAAAGGTATTAAATACAGACATAATAGATATAATAGATGTAGGTATAAAATATAGACATAATAAATATAGATATAGGTATAAACTATAGACATAATAGACATAGGTATGAAATATAGACCTAATAGATATAATAAATATAGGTATAAAATATAGACATAATAGAATAAATATAGGTACAAAATATACATATAATAAATATAGGTATAAAATATAGACATAATAGATATAATAGACACATATAAAACATAGATATGATAGATATTGGTATAAAATATAGATATAATAAATATAGGTATAAAATATAGACAAAATAGATATAATTGATATAGGTTAAAAATATAGACATAATCGATACAGTAGATATAGGTATAAAATATAGACATAATTGATATAGGTATAAAATATAGACATAAAGCATATAATAGATATAGGTATAAAATATAGACATAAAAGGTATGGGTATAAAATATAGACATAATAGATATAATAGATATAGTTATAAAATATAGATATAATAGATAATAGATATAGGAATAAAATATTCACATAATAGATATAACAGATATAGATATAAAATATAGCCATGATAGATATAGGTATAAAATGTAGACATAATAGGTATAATAGATGTACGTAGAAAATATAGATATAATTGATATAGGTATAAAATATAGACATAATGCATATAATAGATATCGGTATAAAATATAGACATAATAGGTATAGGTATAAAATATAGACATAATAGATATAAAAGATAAAGGTATAAAATGTAGACTTAATGGATACAATAGATATAGGTATAAAATATAGACATAACTGATATAGGTATAAAATATAAACATAATAGATATAGTAGATATAGGTAAAAAATATACACATAATAGATATAATAAATATAGGTATAAAATATAGACATAGAAGACATAATAGATATAGGTATAAAATGTAGATATAACATATAGCTATGAAATATAGACACAATAGATATAGATATAGGTATTAAACAAAGATATAATAGATATAGGTATAAAAAATAGATATAATAGATATAATAGATAAAGGTATAAAATATTGAAATAATAGATGTAATAGATATAGGTATAAAAGATAGACATTATAGATATAATAGATATAGGTGTAAAATATAGACATAATAGATACAATAGACAAAGTTATGAAATATAGACATAATAGACATAGTAAATATAGGTATAAAATATAGACATCAGAGATATTAAAGATATAGGTATAAAATATAGACATAACAGATACAATAGATATACGTATAAAATATAGACATCATAGATATAATAGATATAGGTATAAAATGTAGACATAATAGATATAATAGATATAGGTATAATATATAGATATAATAGATATAATATATAGGTATAAAATATAGACATAATATATATAATAGATATACGTATAAAATATAGACATCAAAGATATAATAGATATAGGTATAAAATATAGACAGAACAGATATCGTTATAAAATATCTACATAATAGATATAATAGATATAGTTATAAAATATACACATAATAGATATAATAGATATAAGTATAAAATGTAGACATAATAGATATAATAGATATAGGGATTAAATATAGACATCAACGATATAATACATATAGGTATAAAATGCAGACATCATAGATATAATAGATATAGGTATAAAATATAGACATAATAGATATAGGTATAACATATGGACATAATAGATAGAATAGAGGTATAAAATATAGACATAATAGATATAGGTATAGAATATAGACATAATAGATAGAATAGATAGAGACATAAAATATAGACATAATAGATATAGCTATAAAATATAGTCATAATAGATATAAGAAATATAGTTATAAAATATAGACATAATAGTTATAATAGATATAGGTATAAAATATAGACATAATAGATATAATATATAGAAGTGTAAAATATAGACTTAATAGATATATTTGATATAGGTATAAAACGTAGACATAATTGATATAGGTATAAAATATAGACATAATAGATAGAATAGAGATGGGTATAAAATATCGACGTAATAGATTTAATAGATATAGGTGAAAAATATAGACATAATAGATATAATAGATGTAGGTATCAAACACTGACATAATAATTATAATCGATATAGGTATAAAATATAGACATAATAGATATAAGAGATATAGTTATGAAATATGGACATAATAATTATAATAGATATAGGTATAAAATATACACATAATAGATATAATATATATGGGTATAAAATATAGACATAATAGATATAGGTAAAAAAAAAGACACAATAGATATAATAGATATAGGTATAAAATATAGACATAATAGATACAGGTATAAAATATAGACAGAATAGATACAACAGATATAGATATACAATATAGAGATAATAGTTATAATAGATATACGTATAAAATATAGACAAAATAGGTATAGATTTAAAATACAGACATAATGATATAGCAGATATAGGTAAAAAATATAGACACTTTAGATATAATAGACATAGGTATAAAATATAGACATAATAGATATAATAGAAATAGGTATAAAATATAAATATAATAGATATAGATATAAAATACAGATATAATAGATACAGGTATAAAATATAGATATAATAGATATAATTATAAAATATAAATATAATAGATATAATAGATATAGGTATAAAATATAGACATAATAGATATAATTGACATAGGGATAAAATATAGATATAATAGATATAATAGATATAGGTATAAAATATAGACATAATAGATATAAAGGATACAGATACAAAATATAGATATAATAGATATAGGTATAAAATATAGATATAATAGATATAATAGATATATGTATAAAAAATAGACATAATAGATACAGGTATAAAATATGCACAATAGATATAGTAGATATAGGTATAAAATATAGATATCATAGATATAAGTATAAAGTATAAATATAATAGATATTATAGATACAGGTAAAATATATAGATATCATGGATATAGGTATTAAATATGGTTATAATAGATATAAGTAAAAAATATAGATATAATAGATAAAATAGATATAGGCATAAAATATAGACATAATAGATATGATAGATATATGTATAAAATATAGATATAGTAGATTTAATGGATATAGGTATCAAGCATAGATATAATAGATATAGCTATAAAATATAGACATGATAGATATGATAGATATAGGTATAAAATATAGACATCATAGATATTATAGATACAGGTATAAAATATAGACAATAGATATAATAGATATAGGTATGAAATATAGATATAATAGATATAATTATAAAAAATATAAATAAAATAGGTATAATTGATATAGGGAAAAACATAGATATAATGTATATGGGTATGAAATATGGTTATAATAGATACAGGTAAGAAATATAGATATAACAGATATAATAGATATAGGTATAAAATATAGACATAATAGATTTAATAGTATAAGTATAAAATATAGACATAATAGATATAGGTACAAAATATAGATATATAAGATATAATAGTTATAGTTATAAAATATAGACATAATGGATATAATAGATATAGTTATTAAATATAGACAAAATAGATATAATTGATATTGGTATAAAATATAGATATAATAGATATAGGTATAAAATATAGACATAAGAATTATAATAGATATAGGTATAAAATATAGACATTATAGATATAATCGATATAGGTATAAAATATAGACATAAGAGATATAGGTATAAAATATAACATAATATATATAATAGATATAGGTAAAAAATATAGACTTAAGAGATATAATAAATATAGGTATAAAATATAGACATAACAAATATAATCGATACAGGTATAAAATATAGACATAATAGATATAGGTATAAAGAATCGACATAATAGATATAATAGGTATCGGTGTAAAATATAGACATAATACATACAAAAGATATAGGTATAAAATATAGACATAATAGATACAATAGATATAGGTATAAAATATAGATATAATAGATATAATAGATATAGGTATAAAATATAGACATAATAGATATGATATATATAGGTATAATATATAGACATAACAGATGTGATACTTTTACAAAATGTAGATATAATAGATATAGGTATAAAATATAGATATAATAGATATAATAGATATATATGTATAAAAAATAGATATAATAGATACAGGTACAAAATATAGACAATATATATAATAGATATAGATATAAAATATAGATATAATAGATTTAATTATAAAATATTAATATAATAGATATAATAGATATAGGAAAAAAATATAGATATGGATATAGGTATAAAATATGGTTATAATAGATATAGGTATAAAATGTAGATATAATAGATATAATAGTCATAGGCCTAAAATATAGACATAATAGGTATGATAGATATATGTATAAAATATAGATATAATAGATATAATGGATATAGGTATCAAATATAGATATAATAGGTACATGTATAAAATATAGATATAGTGGATATAATTGATATAGGCATAAAATATAGACATAATATAGATAATAGATATAGGTATAAAATATAGACATAAGAGGTATAATAGATATAGGTATAAAATATAGACATAATAGATATAATAGATACAGGTATAAAATTTAGACATAAGAGGAATAAAAGATATAGGTATAAAATACGGACATAATAGATATAATAGATAGAGGTATAAAATATAGACATAATAGATATGGGTATAAAATATAAACATAATAGATATAATAGATATAGGTATAAAATATAAACATAAGAGATATAATAGATATAGGCATAAAATATAGACATAATAAATATAATCGATACAGGTATAATATATAGACATAAAAGATATAACAAATATACCTATTAAATAGAGACATAATAGATTTGATAGATATAGGTATAAAATATAGTCATAATAGATATAATAGACATAGGTATACAATATAGACATAATAGACATATTAGATATAGGTCCAAAGTATAGACATAATAGATAAAATAGATATACGTAAATAATATAGATATAATAGATATAATAGATATAGGTATAAAATATAGACATAATAGGTATAGATATGGGTATAAAATATAGATATAATATATATAATAGATATATATGTATAAAAAATAGATATAATAGATACAGATATAAAATTTAGACAATAGATATAATAGATATAGGTATAAAATATAGATATAATAGATATAATTATAAAATATGAATATAATATATATAATAGATATAGGTATAAAATATAGATATAATAGATATAGGTTTAAAATATAGTTATAATAGATGTAGATATGAAATATAGATATAGTAGATATAATAGATATAGGTAGAAAATATAGACATAATAGATATATGTATGAAATATAGAAATAGATATAATGGATATAGGTATCAAATATAGATATAATAGATATAGGTATAAAAAATAGATATAGTGGATATAACAGATATAGGTATGAAATATAGACATAATACAAATAATAGATATAGGAATAAAATATAGACATAATAGATATAATCGATATAGGTATAAAATATAGACATAATAGATGTAGGTATAAAATATAGACGTAATAGATATAATAGATATACGTATAAAATATAGGCATAACAAAAATAATCGATACAGGTATAAAATATAGACATAATATATATAGCTGTAAAGTAACGAAATAATAGATATTATAGATATCGGTATAAAATATAGACATAATACATACAAAAGATATAGGTATAAATATAAACATAATAGATACAATAGATATAGGTATAAAATATAGACATAATAGATATAATAGATATAGGTATAAAATATAGACATAATAGAAATGATATATATAGGTTTAAAATATAGACAGAATAGATATAATAGATATAGGTATAAAATATAGACATAATAGATATAATAGATATAGGTATAAAATATAGACATAGTAGATATAATACAAATAGGTATAAAATATAGACATAATAGATATAATAGATACAGGTAAAAAATATAAATATAATAGATATAGGTATAAAATATAGATATAATAGATATAATAGATATATGTATAAAAAATAGATATAATAGATAGAGGTATAAAATATAGACAACAGATAGATATAGGCATAAAATATAGATATAATAGATATAATTATAAAATATAAATATAATAGATATAATAGATATAGAAAAAAACATATGTATAATGGATATAGGTATAAAATATGTTTATAATAGATATAAGTATAAAATATAGATATAATAGATATAATAGATATAGGCATAAAATATGGACATAATAAATATGATAGATATATGTATAAAATATAGATATAAAAGATATAATGGATATAGGTATCAAATATAGATATAATAGATATAGGTATAAAATATTGATATAGTGGATATAATACATATAGGCATAAAATATAGACATGATAGATACAATAGATATCGGTATAAAATATAGAACTAATACATATAATAGATAAAGATATAAAATACAGATATAGATATAATAGATATAGTTATAAAATATAGATATAATAGATATAATAGATATAGGTATAAAATATAGATATAACAGATATAATTATAAAATATAAATCTAATAGATATAACAGATACTGGTATTAAATATACATATAAGAAATATAGGTATAATATATAGTTATAATAGAAAGAGGTATAAAACATAGACATAATAGATATAATAGATATAGGTATAAAATATAGACATAATGGATATGGGTATAAAATATAAACATAATAGATATAAGAGATATAGGTATAAAATATAGACATAAGAGATATAATAGATATCGGAATAAAATATAGACATAATAAATATACTTGATACAGTTATAAAATATAGATATAATAGATATAATAGATATATATGTATAAAATAAAGATATAATAGATATAGGTATAAAATATAGATATAATAAATATAATAATAAAAAATATAAATATAATAGGTATAATTGGTATAGCTAATAAACATAGATATAAGGTATATAGGTATAACATATGGTTATAATAGATATAGGTATAAAATATGGATATAATAGATATAACAGATATATGTATGAAATATAGATATAATTGATATAGTCATAAAATATAGACATAAAAGATATAATAGATATAGGTATAAAATATAGACAAAATAGATATAATAGATATAGGTATAAAATATAGACATAATAGATTTAATACATATAGGTATAAAATATAGACAGTATAGATATAATTGATATAGGTATAAAATATAGACATAATAGATATAATAGATATAGGTATAAAATATAGACATAATAGATACAGGAGTAAAATACAGACACAATAGATATAATAGATAAAGGTATGAAATATAGATATAATGGATATAGGTATAAAATATAGATATAATAGATATAATCGATATACTTATAAAATATAGATATAATGGATATAGGCATAAAATATAGATATAATACACATAATAGATATAAGTATAAAATGTAGATATAATAGACATAATTACAAAAAATAAATAAAATAAATATAATTGATATAGGTATGAAATATAGATATAAGAAATATAGATATAAAATATAGTTATAATAGATATAGGTATAAAATATAGATATAATAGATATAATAGAAAGAGGTATAAAATATAGACCTAATAGATATACGTATGAAATATACACAAAATAGATATAATAGATATAGGTATAGAATATAGACATAATAGATATAATAGATATAGGTATAAAATACAGATATTATAGATATAATAGATATAGGTATAAAATATAGACATATTAGATATAATAGATATAGGTATAACATATAGACATAATAGGTATAATAGATAGAGGTATAAAATATAGACAAAATGGATATAAGAGATATAGGTATAAAATACAGTTATAATAACGAGAGTTTATAAAATATAATAGGTTATAAAATATAATAGAAAGAGGTATAAAATAGAGACATAATAGATATAGGTATTAAATATAGATATAAGAAATATAGGTATAAAATATAGTTAGATATAGGTATAAAATATCGATAAAATATAATATATAGGTATAAAATAGAGACATAATAGATTTGATAGATATAGGTATAAAATATAGACATAATAGATATAATAGACATAGGTATAAAATATAGACATAATAGATTTGATAGATATAGGTATAAAATATAAACTTAATAGATATAATAGATATAGGTATAAAATATAGATATGATAGATACAATAGATATAGACATAATAGATATAATAGATATTGGTATAAAATATAGACTTAATAGATATAATAGATATAGGTATAAAATATACTCATAATAGATATAATAGTTATAGGTATAAAATATACACATAATAGACATAATAGATACAGGTATAAAATACAGATATTATAGATATAGTTATATAATATAAATATAACAAATATAATAGACATAGGTATAAAACACAGACATAATAGACAGAGATACAAAATATCGATATAATGGATTTAATAGATACATGTATAAAATATAGATATAATGGATATAATAGATATAGGTATAAAATATAGACATAATAGATATAATAGATTAGGAATAAAATAGAGACGTAAAAGATATAATAGATATACGTAAAAAATATAAACATAATAGATATAGGTATAAAATATAGACATAATAGATAAAATAGATAGAGGTATAAAATATAGACATAAAGGATATAATAGATATAGGTACGAAATATAGACATAATAGATATAACAGATAGAGGTATAAAATATAAACATAATAGATATAATAGATATAGCTGTAAAATGTAGACATAATAGATATAATAGATATAGGTATGAAATATAGACATAATAGATATAATAGATATAGGTATAAAAAAGAGACATAATAGGTATAGGTATAAAATAGAGACAAAATAGATATAATAGATATAGGTATAAAACATCTACATAGTGGATATAATAGATAGAGGTATAAAATATAGATAATAGATATAATAGATATAGATATAAAATGTAGACATAATAGATATAATAGATATAGTTATAAAATATAGACAAACTAGATATAATAGATATAGGTTTTAAAAAGAGGCATAATAGGTATAGGTATAAAATACAGACATAACAGATATAATAAATATAGGTATAAAACATAGATATAATAGATACAGTAACAAAATAGAGATATAATAGGTATAATAAAGGTATAAAATATAAATATAATAGATATAGGTATGAAATATAGATATAATAGATATAATAGATATAGGTATAAAATGTAGATAAAATACATATAATTATAAATTAGAAATATAATATATATAACAGATATAGGTCTAAAAAATAGGTGTAATAGATATAGGTATAAAATATAGATATAACAGATATAATGGATATAGGTATAAAATATAGCCATAATAGATGTAATAGATATAGAAAAATAATATAGACATAATAGATATAATAGATATAGTTATGAAATATGGGCATAATAGATATAGGTATAAAATAGAGACATAATAGATATAATAGATATAGGTATAAAATTTAGACATAATGGATATAATAGATATAGGTATAAAATATTGACATAATAGATATAATAGATATAGCTATAAAATATACACATAATAGATATCGATATAAAATATAGACATAATCGATATAATAGATATAGGTATAAAATATAGACATAGTAGATATAATAGATATAGGTATAAAATATAGACATAATAGACATAGGTATAAAATATAGACATAATAGACATAATAGATATAGATGTAAAATACAGACATAATAGATACAATAGATAGAGGTTTAAAATATAGGCATAATAGATATTGGAGTTATAGGTATAAAATATAGACATCATTGATATAATAGATACAGGTATAAAATATAGACATAAAAGATATAGGTATAAAATATAGATATAATAGATATAATCGATGTAGTTATAAAACCTAGACATAATACATATAATACATATAGGTGTAATATATAAACATAATAGATGTACGTATAATTTATAGACATAGATATAATAGATAGAGTTATAAAATATGGACATAATCGATCTAATAGATATAGGTATAAAATACAGACATAAAAGATACAATATATATAGGTATAAAATATAGACATAATTGATATCGGTATAAAATATAGACATAATAGATATAACAAATATAGGTATAAAATATCGACATAATAGATATAATAGATGTAGGTATAAAATATAGACAAATGAGATATAATAGATGTAGGTATAAAATATAGACATAACAGATATAATAGATACAGGTATAAAATATAGACTTAATGGATAGATATAGACATAACTGATATAGTAGATATTGCTTTAAAATATAGTCATAATAGATATAGGTATAAAATACAGACATAACAGATATAATAGATATAGTTGTAAAATACAGACGTAGTAGATAAAATAGATATAGACATAATAGATATAATAGATATAGGTAAAAAAATATAGATATAATAGATATAGGTATAAAATATAGATATAATGGATATAATATAGGTATAAAAAATAGACATAATAGATGTAGATAAAGGTACAAAATATAGACGTAATAGAGACAATAGATATAGAAATTAAATATATATAAAATAGATAGAGGTTTAAAATATACACATAATAGATACAATAGATATAGGTATGAAATATAGATATAATAAATATAGGTAAAAAATATAGATATAATAGATATAGCTATAAAATATAGACAATAGATATAACACTATAGGTATAAAATACAGACATAATAGATATAATAGATATAGGTAAAAATATAGATATAATAGATATAATTGATATAGGAATAAAATACAGACATAAGAGATATAATAAATATAGGTATAAAATACAGATATAATCGATACAATTATAAAATATAGATATAATAGGTATAATAGATAACGGTATAAAATATAAATATAACAGATATAGGTATAAAATATAGATATAACATATATAATAGATATAGATATAAAATATAGATATAATAGATATAGTTATAAATTAGAAAGAAAATAGATATAATAGATATAGGTATAAAAAATAGGGGTAATAGATATAGGTATAAAATATAGCTACAATAGATATAATGGATTTAGGTATAATATATAGCCATAATAGATATAATAGGTGTAGAAAAAAATATAGACATAAAAGATATAATAGATATAGTTATAAAATATGGACATAATAGATATACGTAGAAAATAGAGACATAATAGAAATAATATATATGGGTATAAAATAAAGACATAATTTATATAATAGATATAGGTATAAAATATTGACATAATATATATAATAGATATAGGTATAAAATATCGACATAATAGATATAATAGATGTAGGTATAAAATATAGACACAATAGATATAAAAATGTAGGTATAAAATATAGACATAACAGATGTAATAGATATAGGTAAACAATATGGACATAATAGATACAATAGATATAGACATAACTGATATAATAGATATTGCTTTAAAATATAGCCATAAGAGATATAGGTATAAAATACAGACATAATAGATATAATAGATATAGGTATAAAATATAGACATAATAGATATAATAGAGGTATAAAATATAGTCAATACGTATAAAAGACATAGGTATGAAATATAGATATAATAGGTATAATAGATATAGGTATAAAATATAGACATAATAGATATGAGATATAGATATAGAATATAGATATTATAGATACAATACGTATAGGTATAAAATATATATATAATAGATATAGGTATAAAATATAGACATAATAGTTATAATAGGTATAGGTATCAAATATAGGCATAATAGATATAAGAGATATAGGTATAAAATATAGACATAACAGATATAATAGATATAGGTGTAAAATATAGACATAAAAGATATAATAGAAATAGGTAAAAAATATAGACATAATAGATATAATATATATAGTTATAAAATATAGACATAATATATACAATAGATAGAGGTATAAAATATAGACATAAGAGATATAATAGATAGAGGTATAAAATATACACATAATAGATATAATCGATTTATGTATAAAATATAGACATAATAGATATAATAGATCTAGGTATAAAATATAGACATAATAGATATAACAGATATAGGTGTAAAATAAAGACATAATAGATATAATAGATATAGGTATAAAATATAGACAAATATAATAGAGGTATAAAATATAGACATAATACGTATAGAAGATATAGGTATAAAAAATAGACTTAATAGGTATAATAGATACAATTATAGAATATCGACATAATAGATATAAGAGTTATTGGTATAAAATATAGATATAATAGATACAGGTATAAAATATAGTATAATAGATAAAATAGATATAGTAATAAAATATAGATATAATAGATATAGGAATAGAATATAGTTTTAATATATATAATATATATAGTTATTATATAGAGATATAATATATATAGTTAAAAAATATAGATATAATAAATAGAGGTATAAAATATAGATATAATAGATATAAAATATAAACATGATAGATATAATGGATATAGGTATAAAATATAGATGCAATAGATATAAGTATATAATAAATTTATAATAGATAAAATAGATATAGGTATAAAATATAGATATAATAGATATAATAGATACAGGTATAAAATATAGACATTGTAGATATAATAGATATAGGTATAAAGTAGAGACATAACGGATATAATAGATATGGGTATAAAATATAGACATAATAGATATAGATATGGGTAGGAAATATAGATATAATAGATATAATAGTTATAGGTATTACATTTAGACATAATAGATATAAAAGATATAGGTATAAAAAAGATACATAATAGATATAGGTATAGAATAGAGACATAATTGATATAATAGGTATAGGTATAAAACATAGACATAATGGATATAATAGATAGAGGTATAAAATATAGACATAATAGATATAATAGATATAGATATAAATTGTAGACATAATAGATATAATAGATATAGGTATAAAATATAGACATAATAGATATAATAGA